>NW_024394154.1:0-11876 GCF_016617805.1 Bactrocera tryoni
TTTGTACTAAACCAAACTACAAGATCATAATCTTTTGCAACAACAACTTTTATTATAATATACAAAAGATATGCTCGACATCGTAGCGGTGGACACTAGATTCATCAAATGCGTTATTACTGGCGACGAAAGTGGTTTCATGAATATTACGCCGAAACTGTCCAACAATTACACAGTACAACAGCTAATCTGGGGGGGTGAGAAATTCCAAGTCAGGGTGATGGTACTAGGTCAGTATAGTAAAACCCTCAAAGGGCTTGGCGTTCGTATGTGCCAGTTTTTTTTATGACCTTTTAAGTTTTTTCCTTATTCTTTGAGCTCCTGAAAAATTGATTTTATCATTTGCGAAATGCCATCGGGTAGGTAGCTGATGTAGCGCACGTTTGGAGCTATTGAACTCCTTAAATCTTTTATGTGGAAAATCAAAAAAGGATAAATATAAAAATGTATTTCTGGGAAAAATAAGAAGTCATATTTTTGGACTACTATAAAATAATTGCGGTATAAATTTTATACACCAATTAAAATAATAAATTTAAAATGACCAATAATATTTTTATTATGCTTGTATGAGTTTATTAAATTTAAGACTTCGCTCATTCCCAACCCAATTTGCATAATTTTTCTGTAAATTAACAATATTAAACTAAATATTAATTTTATGGAAAAATGTTATTTTGAAAATGTACTTTATTTTTATAATATAACACAACCGAAATGAAAAGTTTTTGAGCACCATTGCCTTTTGCCAATTGAAGATACATCCTGTACATGAGAATGATGTTCGTCTTCACTGGTTTGGAAAATAAGTGACATCCTCTTCGTACTTAAATAATACGAAAATGGTATATATAATCGAATTTTCAATTTTTATTTTAAATTTCAAATGGACTAACTTCAGAATGCCTTTTTGAGGCAAGATATTAAATGTATTTATGTATGTATGTATATATAGGTATACATTGCAACTACACTGTGATATTTATTGACTGTCATCTCTGCATAGTGTATAAAATGGCAATTAAATAAATGCAATTTAAGCACTCAAATTGCAAATAGAATACCACATGTAAACATGTTTGTGGTTATTGCTGTGATCAGCAAATATTGTTGAATAAACGCAATTACAAGCGGAATTGGTGAGTGCAAAACATTGAAATGTTGCAAATTTGTCATTGAAACGAAATATTATGAATAAATACATATTTGTATGTGTCTGTATATATCTAAAGTGAGAATTTAAAACACATATACATATGTAGAGGCACAATTGAATTACAATAATATTGTGCATAAATGTTTCAACTGGTGTGCTTGTTTACCGTAGTTTATGCACCGAGTGGACAGAAATATGCAAAATCAGGGAAATATTGTGGAGCGGAAAGACAACAAAAACAAAAGCTACACACATACGTTGAAATGTGAATAACAACAAGTGTCTATTTAGCAAAAATATGTTAATATGCAAGTTGATGCAAGTATACTGAATGTCAAAAGGGGGTTCGCACTTTACTTTTTTAATATTAAATATTTTTTAAACTAACACTACTTTCAATAATGCATTTTTGAATGTAAATACAAAAAATAAATAGATAATGTATTATTTTTGAATAAGAATTTAAGACAACTGCGTTATACGATTGATAGTTGAGAGCACCTCAAAATATTTTTGGAAGAATTGTGTTCTGGCCGTTCTAGTCGTTCCAACTACGAAATGTCGAAACCGTTCAGTCAACTATCAAACTTAAATACCCGATAGTCTGTGTGGTTTTGTTCTACATAATGACATAAATGAAGACCAAAGAAGTGAACAAGTTCTTAAGGGGCTATACCAGTGTGACACTTTCAAAAAAAAATTTTTTTTTTTTGCTTTTTTCGGTAGCTTATATATTCAAAAATATCCTGTGAAATCGGCGAGGTCGTATTTTAAATAGTTTTTGAATGGCAGCGTTCTAAATAGCGACCGCTCAGAGGTGCAAACATATATAAGTGAAACTTTAAACGCCTTTTTCTCGAAACGACATTTTTCAAATTTGCTGACATTATAACTCAACGAGAAATTAACCGATCGACTTCAAATTAAAACTGGATATAGTTGAATACATTTGCTATACAATAGACTACGATCTTTTTGATTGGCTGAAAATTGTCAATTTGGCATTAAAAAACGCCATTTTTTTTCGTTAAAAACGATTTTTTTTTTCAAAATGGCGCCATTTTCTTAATTTTTGATATTTTTCAAAGATCGTAGTCCATTGTATAGAAAATATATTTAAGTTTAATAAACATTTTGAATTTTTTGTTTCAGCTACTCAATCGACCGGAATCATGCCAGCAGTTGAGGCACTTTTTTTTTTTGGCACTTCCGCAGACAGCACATTACTCCGTAATTTTTCAATATTTTTGTAAAATTTTTTTTTTTTAATATAGCTAAAAATATACTTTATTACGTCCATAGAACGTCGAAACATTCAATTTAGTACTTTTTTTTAAAAAAATTCACGAAAATCGCCTAATTTTTCATGCGTCACACTGGTATAGCCCCTTAAAGAAAAAAACGAATTTCCCTCATCAACCACCCGCCATATTTGCCTTACACAATCATAATTGAATTTTACGCCTAGACTCCTCGATTTGTCATTTGTCTGCACGCTATGTGTGACCTTTGTTCGCTTGAGCAAAAATTTACTTATAAAAGCAACAATAAAGTTATATAAATAAGTTCAATACAACAGGCTATGCCGATAATTCTTTAAATCAATATAGCCGCCTATTATTCCATTTCCCCTTTATTATTCCTAGATTACTCCATACATTCACAGCATTTTTTTGAATCACCATACTTCCAGTTTTTGGCAAAGTAATGTAAACACTAAGGAATTTTCAATTGTCGCTAGTTTCCATATATTATACTCATATGTTTATATGCACTTCTATTATCATTATATATAATTTATGTTGTTATATGCCAATAAATTTACATAACCTTAAATAAATAATACTTACAATGAGAGTAAACAAAACATATGAAACCGGCAGGTAGCTGATATGTATAAAATCATAAAAAAAGTAAATAAAAAGTTCAACGGCATCAAATAATATGCAAAGCTCACTTTCATAATCAATACCAATTGGGCGATTGGGCAGTCAAATCGGTCTAACATCTTGACGCAACGCTGACTCATTGCCAATGTACGAGCTGCGCGGCGAGACTGGCGCAAATATCGCGCTGACATATTGGGAGAAAGCGACATGTTGCAACGTTGCAGCGTGGCATTGCGAAATTGAATTTCCACAAGCGAGTGCTTGCCGCCGACGTGTCACGGTCGTTAGGCAATAAAATGCAAATTGATGCAGCACATATGGTTAAGTGCCTCATTGTGGCAATCAAAAATCCAAACGAGAGTTCAATAAATCGTTCTTGTTGGCAGTGTGACGCCGTTGAGCTCACAGAATGCTAGCTGTCGTTGACATTATGTCAATTCACATTACGCAAAAGTGTCACATTCGCGCTATGCGTGCACTTGATGTTGCTTGGAATTATGTCAAAAGCACTTGCCACATTTGCCACACCACCGACCGCCTTTTACATACATATGCGCACTCGTTATGCCGAAACGTAGTAGGCTTAAGAAGCGTTGCATGCATCTAATTAGCACCGTATTTGCAGGCGGGGTTAAGTAACAAATGCGCGCAAGTTGAGCAAGTATGTACCAAGTATCTGTAAATGGTTCACGTGTGCTCTCTCTTAAATATGTATGGCATATATTCGAATACTGTCGCATATGAGTAGTAGTCACTCATTTTGGAAACACTTCAGTTTAAAGCAAGAAAAAAGTTAATTTCGGTTGCATCGAAGTCATAATACTCTTTACAGGTGCATTTTTTATTTAACAGATCATGCGTGAGTCGTGTCAAGCTGTCATATTATTTTTATTCAGTATTGTTTGGCTTTTCATCATGGAAAGACTTATGAATGAACCACGGTTACAAATCGTTCAACTTTATTACGAAAATTCACATTCTGTAAAGAATGTATTTCGGGCTTTTCGCTCAACTTATGATAAATATAATCCGCCTACTGAGCGTACTATTCACAACGCCATCACATACCTTGAGACCCAGCATTCATTATTTGATAATATTCGACCAGTACGGAATAAAGAAAATATAGCAGTCGTAGCTGAGAGTGTACACGAAGACCCTGGAGAGTCGATTCGGCGCTGTGCGCAGCAACTAGGACTGACGTATGGAACGACTTGGCGCATTTTTCCTTCAGATCTTAAATTGAAAGCGTAGAAAACTCAGCTTGTGCAAGAACTGAAGCCGGTCACCTTCTAAACCACATCACTTGAGTTCTTGCAAAGTTCCAAGAAGATCCGACGTTTTCGAGACATTTCATTTCATTTCTGGCTTAATGGGTATGTAAACAAGCAAAATTTGCCACAATTGGAACGAAGAGCAACCTAAAGAGATTTAAAAGCTGCCATTTCATACAGAAAAAAAACGATTTTGTGTGATACATATTTCTTCAAAAATGATGCCTGTGAGATTGTAACCACCAATGGCGACAATTAGCGCGCCATGATAATCGACTGCTTCAAGCCTGAAAGTGATTTTGGTGACATTTGGTTTCAACAAGACGGCGGCACTATCCACATATCGTATCAATCAATGGATTTCATGAAAGAACACTTCGGTGAGCAGAAACTGTCTCGTTTGGGCTGGTCAATTTGCCACCAAGACCGTGTGATATTACATCGTTATACTTTTTCCTATCGGGATATGTAAAGTCTAAAGTTTAAGCGAGCAATCCCGCTTTGATTCAGGCCTTGCAGAAAAACATTACGCGTTTCCAGTCGAAATGCTCGGACGAGTCATCGAAAATTGGATTCAAGTGATATACCATCTGAGACGTTGCCGCATGCAACATTTGAAAGATATAATCTTAAAAAAGTAAATGCTAAAGAATGTTCTTTTGAATAAAAATAAAAATTCCCCATTAGATTTGAAGTTTCTGTGTTTTTTCTTTAAAAAGAAGGGAACCTCGAAATTGATCACCCTTTATTAAACAAGGGTACAAAACGATCTTTATCCTGATCGCTTAGTTAATGACAACAATACAGTCCCATCTGACAATAGGTTCGGAAGTTCCAGCGATGTCTTTCAAATTTAAAACTTTCCCATACAGGAACTTGATTTCGATATTTAATGTGCCCGTATGACTTAGCGTCTATTGCTAACCTTATACTGACAATATTGATCTATTTGTCAAATATATTAATGAAAATAAATGGCGACTTATTTTCTTAATAGTAAAGTGGTCTGGTGTTAAAAATTAATAAAATTGGTTCGGTACTTCAATGGTACTTCGAAAATACAATGATTTTGAATTTCCGGTTGATTTTTTACTGTATATATCGGTGATCTGTGCGGTAATTTAATAAAATTCAGAGAGTACATGTTTCAGGTAATATTATGCCGTGATGGAAAAAATTAAATAAATGGGTCAATAGGAACTCTAGCCACATATACTCAACAGGCGAATTTCAAACTTCCGGTTGGGTTTATACGAATATTTCTACTAATATGAATATATGTAGTTATCTTATAAAAATTGTAAACCCAATATACCGGTTAATGTGTGAATTATCTTATTAAAATTGCATGGATATATTTTCTATTGTGTATTTTAGTTTAATTGCAAGACAAGCTAAAATCGGTGCAGCCTTCCCACAAGTATGTGCTAATTTTATTTAGTTATTTATTTCAATGAAATACCTTCAGAGCCCTTCACTTTTTATTGACTTAACTCTCATTGCACATATAAATGTGTGTGTATGTATACATGCCAGTAAGTTCAGAAACTTGAATGTATAAGCAAATATTTTATTGCTTTTAGATGCCATTAGCTGCCCCCATAGACACATACCTAAAAGACAAGTACACATATACATAATTTAATTAAATGTGTATGCATTTGTGCCTCCAAACTATCAAAGCTGTACTGATCGCTAATGTCAGACATTAACTCTTAACGCATGTCTAACAAAGTTGCGAGCTAAAAGCATCAGTTTGCTATGCGTCGAGCGCAATTAACCAGCGCATTGGCCTCAAGCGCTACATCACACATGTGCCCAAGCCGCAGATTCTAATTTCTTTGATTTTTAATTAATGCACACTGTATATACAAAGTGAAATCAATATTAATTAAATTAAAAGTCGCTTCAGTTAATTAAGCTATTAAAACATTCATTTTATAAAAAGACGGCTCACAAAAATGTGTGAACGTGTTGGAAAGCGTGCCATTGCCACTCGATCCTCCATATCAGTTAATTGTGATAGCCGTCTTTCACATTAGCTATATGTCAAATTCGCCGAGACGTTGACGCAAGGACATTTGGAACACAGATTGCCTCTATCGTGCTAAGAAAGCGTTTTGCGTTCTATTACATTTTGAACGCTTCGAAATTCACTTATCAGAAAGTGCATTGGAGCGTTTGAGCACACGCATCCGGCGCTTTGAAGCAACAATAAATGACTACGATTTGGGGCATTGAGTTATTTGGAAATTTTCGGTGACAAGTTTAATTGTCTCAAATGAAATTATCACTTAATTATTGTTATCAGTGCGCAGCATTGTTTGCCATACATATGTATGTATGTATAGCCGGTGCTTAATAGTGACAGTGTTCTATTTACTTGGAATATGAATGTGAATGCGTGACTTAGTTCGGAATAGTATATTATTTTGTGATTAAATTATCTCAAATTTCTAAGAAAGGAACAGGGTATATTGGACCCCAAAAGAAAACGTCAGAGACCCCTTAAAATATAAGTACATATATAGTATATGATCATGCATAATGAGCTGAGTCGATTAGCGTGCCTGTCTGTATATGGTATATGCATCCAAGAAGCTGCGCATTTGTTGGAACCGCCAATATCGGACTGGAAGAGTAGTCACTGAACGATCAAACCAAGTTATTATATGGAAATTTTTACTTTTTAAAGGGTTAAAGCTTATGTGCAACCAAAGTTAAGGTGTTTTCTTGTTCAATTTAGAAATTTTGAAATATTTATTTATGCTAGGAAGACTAGAAGCTAAAAAAAATTTAAAAAGTCTTGCTTATTTACAGAGAAAACTTAACCAACATCTGTGTCTTTGTTCATGGCATATAACTACATTTTGAATATATAATTTCATTATAACAGATAATACTATAAATAAATTTGCTTGCCGCTAATTTCAGCCGAAATCTACAAGTTTTAAAATATCTATTTGCCTCGCTCCACTCATTTGCAAGGAATTCGAGGTAAATACTCAGAAATACTCTATTTATATTTCCGCCTCGTAAACAAAACTTTGATTTATGTTTTTTAAATATTATATAGCTGAATAAAGACATGTATAATGTAAGTTTGTTTGAATATACCTCCAAAAATTGGTTAAAGTGGTAATTTCGCCGCCAAAACTTTCAACAAAACCATTAAACTATGTTGCAAGTAGTAATTAGAAAGGCATGCGTTGTTTATTCATTTATACATATGTACATGTTTATGAATATGTATATGTATGTGAATATATATTTGTATATAATTTCGTATACAACTTTTCCTCATACTTTAAGTCAGAGATTCGCTATCTTCTCTCATTTACCACTCTCGCCTTACTTGGTACGCATATTCATTTGCTAATCGACGACAGCAACACTTCACTCACTTCACACCGCGACTATCAATTAACCGTTGCCGCAGTCGATTAACTATAATTACCCTTAATATAAAGTCACTGAAGACGTGTATACTTGCAACTACATGTACAGACATATATGTACGCATAAGCATGTGTTGTATATTTATTTGTTAGGAAAAGAAATTGTATGTATGTGTGCGCACATATTTATTAACTTCTCAATATTTTACAAATTACTCACAATGTTGTTGGCAACAGTGCTAATGATTGCCAATTAGTAACAGTAATATCAGTATAGTAGTTGTTGCTGTTTTTGTTTACAAGTCTACCGCCAACTGAACGATCGGACCGGGACAAGTGCAAAAGCCAATCGCTGATTGATCGAAGCGCCAACGAAAGCTCGACCAAAAGTGAACGGAGTGTAAATTACAACGACAAAAAATAAAAATATCACAAAAACAAAAACTGAGTTATGAATATTATTAATATTTAGTGAGTGCCAAACTAAGTCTGGTGAACTTTCCCGAGAGGAGAGGCAAAGAGAGAGGCAGACCGCCGGCGTTGGTTGAAATGGGTGGTGAAAACGTGTGATTGGTGTAGTTAATTGCAGTTGTTTAGCGGTTAAGCAGCTAATTCGTGACAGTTAACAATAACAACGACAACATAGTTTGCGGTTAAGAACGACGTAGCCATAACCATAAATACGCATAGTGAAGCGAAATGGATGTTTTCTATATATACACCTGCAATGTACATACATATTTACCATCATACATCAGAAAGTAGCAACAGGAGGGCTCAATTTCATTAACAGTCTTTAAAAGGCATTTTCGTAGCAACAATAATAAAAATAATAGTGATTACAACTACAAAATACACTAATATTAACAACAACAACCCATTTTTAATCATTACACGAAACACCTTTCCTTAATTCTTTTAATGGTTGTATAATAAACGGCCACTACATGTACTGGGGCAACATGGTCTGTTCCAGCAGCAAGTATCTCGTGGGGACAAGCCGAAGTGCGCTCAGCTCGGAAATAAACAATTATGTTCAGAAATATGCTTTACATTGCTTTAGGTTTTAATATGTACGTACATATGTATATTTAAGGCGATACTTGCTGCTTTCAAATAATTTGCATTTTTCTCGCTATTGCTGTTGATTTTTTGTTGTTGTTTCTTTTTCTCGATGTTTGTCAGCGCGCTAATTGTATAATTGTAGTCGCTTGTCATTGCCATTGTCACTCGTTTACACACCTTCTTGGTGACCAAAAGCAATGTTGTTGTGGTATGTATATAAGCAGGAAAATTAATAATTGATTATTTATGACTGCATTTAGCTGTTATCTCTGTAATCCGCATGTAAATGACAGACTTTATGAAAATGGAGGTGTGATTGTGGGCTGTGACTTTTTGAATGCACTGTGGAAGGTGTTTCTTTAACATGTTCCTTGTAAAAAGTGAAAGTGTGACAAGCTTATGACACTTGTTATGATAAATGACAAGGGTTTATAGAGTATGTTATACTGACAGACGCAGAAAAGTTACAGCGATGATGGTTTAAATGTATCAATGTGTATATAGATGAGGTCATGAAGAGGTCCCTAAGTAAGAGGCAAATTTTACAATTTTTGTAAATGTTTTCCGGAAATATTTAAGATGTTTAAATTTGTTCTTTGACTTACATATGTACATATTTTAAATAGACACAACTCGATTTTTCCAATAAAAAATACTATTCTCATTAGTTTTGAATTCAACTCAGCCTTACCTGAAATGAGAAACAAAAAGAACTTTTTTAGATTTATTTGTAAATTTTTTTTTATTACTATAATACCAGAAATAAGTTATAATGATTATTAGAGAAAAATATTAAATATTTATGATCATTACTGTTTCACAATAAAAACATTAGTAAAACAATTACCTAAGGCACTCAAGTTTTTCTAGCCTAACGTCTTTTAGGTTGAGGTTATTTTCTCTCTTGTGTTCTTTTGAGTGTTCTGACTATCGAATGGTTTAGTTCGTATCGTCATAAAAGAGAAAAGGGCTTTGTTTAAAATTTTCAGAAAAATTTGGGAGTTCACTTCATTGATGACAATCTTATACACTATATCTCTTAACATGATTTATGTTGGCCAGAGGTATTTAAATTCTGACAAAAAAGCACCCATTGAAAACATGCCTCATTCTGGACGACATTAGATCTTTTCCACAGATGAAAACTTTACAAAAGTGAATGATATGGTGGTTGAAAATCGTCAGGCAAATGTTAGAGAAATGGCAAAAGAGCCCGAGTCCGTTCGAATGACTTTTGTGGATATTTTGGGTATGAAACGCGTTCTTGCTAGACCGTAAACAGGTCTGTTGGACATGCTTGATCATGCGAATTCCGATCCCACAAACATAGGTTTATAAGTTTGGCACGCAAACAAGTCAACAATCATCGGTGTGGAGGAAAAAAACGAGTCGAAACTGGAAAAAACTAAACCGTTCTAATATCAAAGTGATGCTCATTGTTTTTTGCCATATTCGTGGTTTGCTGCATCATGAATTTGTTCCGGTCAGTAAGGAGTTCTGTATTAAGGCGTTTGAGTGAGAATATCCATCGAAAACGCCCGAAATTGTGGAAGAATAGATCATGGATTTTATACGATGATAATTCACGACGGCATCGAACCACAATTGTTCCTGAATCTAAAGACAAAAATGCAATGAATACCAACGATCAACCAACGTACTTACTAGATTTGACTAGCTTGAAGATACTTTCTAGGGAAACTTGTATTAAAATTGTACTCTAACTACCATATATGCCGTAATAGGAATTATACACATAATCTTCTGAAATGTAATATATTCCAAACTTTTTAAATAAAGGGTTTGATGTTTGTTTACAATAGGAAGGACCTAGGTGTAACGCTCAGTACATTTAAAGACTTATATCAGAGTGTCTATTAATTATCAAGATGAGCTTTTACTTACTTTTCTCATGCATATAATACATATTTACATGTATGTAAATCATATATTTTTGATCTTTTGTACTAAGCAACCACATGGAGGTGTACACCATGTCGGATAAGTAACACAGAATTTATAGGGCAATTGTATGAATGCTCGGTCGATAGAAGCATATCTTTAACTGCATATAAATTTTAAAGGAACTATTTTATGGAAAAAAATAGGCAACAGCTTTTTTAAGAGTGCATAAATTTGTATTAGGTATAACATAATTATTTTCAAAGTCCTAGCTTAATTTGTTTAAAACAAAAACATATGCTACATACAAAAAAACATTTTTTAGTCACATTTTTAATATGAAACAAGAAAAAACGTTAACTTCGGCTGCACCGAAGCTAATATACCCTTCACAGATTACTTTGGTGCCTTAGAAAATAATTTATACCAAAGTTCGTAAATATATCTTGTCAAATGTGAAAGTTTTCCATACAAGAACTTGATTCCGATCATTCAGTTTGTATGGTAGCTATATGCTATAGTTAACCTATCTGACCAATTTCTTCGGAGATTTCATTGCTGCCTTAGAAAATAATCTATACCAAATTTGGTGAAGATACATTGTCAAATGTGAAAGTTTTCCATAGAAGAACTTGATTCCGATCGTTCAGTTTATATGGCAGCTATATGTTATAGTGGTCCGATATCGATATCGTTCCGACAAATGAGCAGCTTCTTGAAGAGAAAATGACGTTCGCAAAATTTCAAAAGGAAATCTTAAAACCTGAGGGACTAGTTCGTATACATACAGATAGACGGACGGACAGACAGACAGACGGACATGGCTAAATCGACTGAGCTCAACATACTGATCATTTATATATATACTTTATAGGGTCTCCGACGCTTCCTTCTGGGTGTTACAAACTTCGTGACAAACTTAATATACCCTGTTTAGGGTATAATAAAAAGCTTGTTTACGTTGTATATTTTTTTAAGGTTAGTGTACCAAGTTAACAATGAAATTAATATTGAGCACTTTTGTTATTCATATATTTTTCAAAGTGCTGATAAACTAAGCTTAGATGCAGCTTCTTCAACGGCTGTTGTAAAAATCATATTTGCATTTGTCATTCTATATAAATAAATACAATTTAGATTTAACAAATTAATATCAAATTAGTATCGTTATATTAAAATTACATTGACAATA
>NW_024394155.1:0-3280 GCF_016617805.1 Bactrocera tryoni
TAATGATTTAAGGCAATCCAATATCGACTACTAAATGTTCATATACAATAAAATCGACTTTAGACCTGAATATAAGATTGTCGAATTATTCCAAATGCAGTGCCGTTATGGCTTTATGTCAACTTCGGTAAGATAAAAAAAGTTAATTAACTCAAATATGTTAAATTAATGATTTAAGGCAATTCAATATCGACTGCTAAATGTGTATATACAAGAAAATCGACTTTATACCTGAATATAAGATTGTCGAATTCTTCCAAATGTACTGCCGTTATGGCTTTATGTCAGCTTCGGTAAGATGAAGAAAGTTAATTAACGTAAATATGTTAAATTAATGATTTAAGGCTATTCAATATCGACTGCAAAATGTGTATATACAAGAACATCGACTATATACCTGAATATAAGAATGTCGAATTCTTCCAAATGCAATGCCGTTATGGATTTATGTCAACTTCAGTAAAATGAAGAAGCATAAATAACTTAAATATGTTAAATTAATGATATAAAGCATCTCAATATCTACTGCTAAATGTGTATATACAAGAAAATCGACTTTATACCTGAATACAAGACTGTCGAATTTTTACAAATGCACCGCCCTTATGCCTTTATGTCAACTTCGGTAAGACGAAGATAGTTAATTAACTTAAATATGTTAAATTGATGATTAAAGGCAATTCCATATCGACTGCTTAGTGTGTATACACAAGAAAATCGACTTTATATCTGAATATAAGATAGTCGGATTATTCCAAATGCAGTGTTGTTATGGCTTTATGTCAACTTCAGTAAGATGAAGAAAGTTAATTAACTTAAATAAGTTAAATTAATGATTTAAGGCAATTCAATATCGACTGCTAAGTGTGTATATACAAGAAAATCGACTTTATACCTGAATGTAAGATTGTCGAATTCTACCAAATGCAATGCCGTTATGGCTTTATGTCAACTTCAGTAAGATGAGGAAAGTTAATTAACTTAAATATGTTAAATTAATGATGTAAAGCATCTCAATATCGACTGCTAAATATGTATATAAGAGAAAATCGAAATTATACCTGTATATAAGATTGTCGAATTTTTACAAATGCACTGCCGTTATGGCTTTATGTCAACTTCAGTAAGATGAAGAAAGTTAATTAACTTAAATATGTTAAATTAATGATTTAAGGCAATTCTATATTGACTGCAAAATGTGTATATACAAGAACATCGACTATATACCTGAATATAAGAATGTCGAATTCTTTCAAATGCAATGCCGTTATGGCTTTATGTCAACTTCAGTAAGATGAGGAAGGTTAGTTAACTTAAATATGTTAAATTAATGATTTAAGGCAATTCAATATCGACTGCTAAGTGTGTATATACAAGAAATTCGACTTTATACCTGAATATAAGATTGTCGAATTTTTACAAATGCACTGCCGTTATGGCTTTGTGTCAACATCGGTAAGATAAAGAAAGTTAATTAACGTAAATATGTTAAATTAATGATTTAAGTCAATTCAATATCTACGGCTAAATGTGTATATACAAGAAAATCGACTTTATACCTGAATATAAGATTGTCGAATTTTTACAAATGCACTGCCGTTATGGCTTTATGTCAACTTCGGTAAGATGAAGAAAGTTAATTAACTTAAATATGTTAAATTAATGGTTTAAGGCAATTCAATATCGACTGCTAAACGTGTATATACAAGAAAATCGACTTTATACCTGAACATAAGATTGTCGATGTCTTCCAACTGCATTGCCGTTATGGCTTTATGTCAACTTCAGGAAGATGAAGAAAGTTAATTAACTTAAATATGTTAAATTAATGATTTAAGGCAATTCAATATCGACTGCTAAGTGTGTATTTTTTTAGAAAATCGACTTTATACCTGAATATAAGAGTGCCGAATTTTTACAAATGCACTGCCGTTATGCCTTTATGTCAACTCCGGTAAGATGAAGAAGCATAGTTAACTTAAGTATGTTAAACTAATGATTTGAAGCAACTAGATATTTATTGCTATTTGTTCATACACAAGAAAGTCGACTTTATACCTGAACATAAGATTGTCCAATTTTTACAAATGCACTGCCGTTGTGGCTTTATGTCAACTTCAGGAAGGTGAATAAGGTTAATTAACTTAAGTATGTTAAACTAATGATTTAAGGCAATTCAATATCGACTCCTAAATGTGTATATACAAGAACATCGACTATATACCTGAATATAAGAATGTCGAATTCTTCCAAATGCACTGCCGTTATGGCTTTATGTTAACTTCGGTAAGATAAAGAAAGTTAATTAACTTAAATATGTTAAATTAATAATTTAAGGCAATTCAATATTGATTGCTAAATGTGTAATCACAGGAAAGTCGACTTTATACCTGAACATAAAATTGTTGATTTCTTCCAACTACATTGCCGTTATGTCTTTATGTCAACTCCGGTAAGATGAAGAAGGCTAATTAACTTAAATATGTTAAATTGATGATTTAAGGCAATTCAATATCGACTGCTAAATGTGTATATACAAGAAAATCGACTTTATACCTGAATATAAGATTGTCAAATTCTTCCAAATGGAGTGCCGGTATGGCTTTATGTCAACTTCAGTAGATGAAATAGGTTGATTAACTTACATATGTTAAAGTAATGATTTGAAGCAACTCAATATCGACTGCTAAATGTGTATATACAAGAAAATCGACTTTATACCTGAAAATAAGAATGTCGAATTCTTCCAACTGCACTGCCGTTATGGCTTTATGTCAACTTCAGTAAGATGAGGAAGCATAATTAACTTAAATATGTTAAATTAATGATATAAAGCATCTCAATATCGACTGCTAAATATGTATATAAGAAAAAATCGACCTTATACCTGTATATAAGATTGTCGAATTCTTCCAAATGCAATGCCGTTATGGCTTTATGTCAACTTCAGTAAGATGAAGAAAGTTAATTAACTTAAATATATTAAATTAATGATTTAAGGCAATTCAAAATCGACTGCTAAATGTTAATATACAAGAACATCGACTTTATACCTGAATATAAGAATGTCGAATTCTTCCAAATGCACTGCCGTTATGGCTTTATGTCAACTTCAGTAAGATGAGGAAGGTCAATTAACTTAAATATGTTAAATTAATGATTTAAAGCAACTCAATATCGACTGCTAAATATGTATATAAGAGAAAATCGACTTTGTATCTGAATATAAGATTGCCGAATTATTCTAAATGCAGTGCCGTTATGGCTTTATGTTAACTTC
>NW_024394156.1:0-3777 GCF_016617805.1 Bactrocera tryoni
GCAAGAAAATCGGTTTTATACCTAAATGTAAAATTGTGGGTTTTTTCCAAATGCACTGCCGTTATGGCTTTATGCCAACTTCAGTAAGATGAAGAAGGTAAATTAACTTTTATATATGAAGCTAATGATTTGAAGCAACTTCATATGTATTTCTAAATGTGGATATGTAAGAAAATCGGTTTTATTCCTAAATGTAAAATTGTGGATTTTTTCCAAATGCACTGCCGTTATGGCTTTATGCCAACTTCAGTAAGATGAAGAAAGTAAATTAACTTTAATATATGAAGTTAACGATTTGAAGCAACTTCATATGTATTTCTAAACGTGGATATGCAAGAAAATCGGTTTTATACCCAAATGTAAAATTGTGGAATTTTTCCAAATGCTCTGCCGTTACTTCAGTAAGATGAAGAAAGTAAATTAACTTTAATATATGAAGTTAATGATTTGAAGCAAATTCATATGTATTTCTAAATGTGGATAAGCAAGAAAATCGGTTTGTTACCTAAATGTAAAATTGTGGATTTTTTCCAAATGCACTGCCGTTATGGCTTTATGCCAACTTCTGTAAGGTGAAGAAGGTTAATTAACTTTAATATGTGAAGTTAATGATTTGAAGCAAATTCATATGTATTTCTAAATGTAGATATGCAAGAAAGACGGTTTTATACCTAAATGTAAAATTCTGGAGTTTTTCAAATGCACTGTCGTTTTGGCTTTATGACAACTTCTGTTAGGTGAAGAAGGTTAATTAACTTTAATACGTGACGTTGATGATTTGAATCAACTCGGTATGGGTTGCTAAATGTTTAAATGCAGGAAGATCGTTTTTATACCTAAATGTGAATTTGTGGAATTTTCCAAATGCACTGCCGGTTTGGCTTTATGCCAACCTCTGTGAGGTGAATAAGGCTAATTTACTTGAATATGTTAAGCTATTGATTTGAGGCAAATTTATATGGATTTCTAAATATGTACTTTCAAGAATATCGTTTTATACCTAAATGAAAAGTTGTGGAATTTTCCAAATGCACTACCGTTTTGGCTTTATGCCACCTTCTGTAAGACGGCATGGGTTAATTAACTTGAATATGTGACGTTTATGATTTGAATTAACTCGATGTGGATTTCTTAAAGTGTACGTGCAAGAAAATCGGCTTTATACCTAATTGTAAAATTCTGGAATTTTCCAAATGCGCTGCCGTTTTGGCTTTATGCCAACTTCTGTAAGACCAAGAAGGTAAGTTAACTTAAATATATGAAGTTATTGATTTGAAGCAAGTTCATATGTATTTCTAAATGTGTATATGCCCGAAAATCGGTTTTATACCTAAATGGAAAATTGTGGAATTTTTCCAAATGCACTGTCGTTTTGCTGTTATGCCAACTTTTGTAAGATGAAGATGGTTAATTAACTTGAACATGTTAAGCTAATGATTTGAGGCAATTATATGTGGATTTCTAAATCTGTATATGCAAGAAAATCGGTTTTATTCCTAAATGTAAAATTGTGAAATTTTTCTAAATGCACTGCCGTGCTTTTTGGCTTTATGCCAACTTCTGTAAAACGGCGAATGTTAATTAACTTTAATATGTGAAGCTAATGATTTGAATCAACTCGATATGGATTGCTAAATGTTTAAATGCAGGAAAATCGGTTTATACCTAAATGTAAAATTCTGGAAATTTCCAAATGCACTGCCGTTTTGGCTTTGTGCCAAATTCTGCGAGGTAAAGAAGGTTAATTAACTTTGATATATGAAGTTAATGATTTGAAGCACCTTCATATGTATTTCTAAATGTGGATATGCAAGAAAATCGGTTTTATTCCTAAATGTAAAATTGTGGATTTTTTCCAAATGCACTGCCGTTATGGCTTTATGCCAACTTCAGAAAGATGAAGAAAGTAAATTAACTTTAATATATGAAGTTAATGATTTGAAGCAACTTCATATGTGTTTCTAAATGTGGATATGCAAGAAAATCGGTTTTATTCCTAAATGTAAAATTGTGGATTTTTTCCAAATGCAATGCCGTTATGGCTTTATGCCAACTTCAGTAAGATGAAGAAGGTTGATTAACTTTAATATGTTACGTTAATGGTTTGAAGCACCTTCATATGTGTTTCTAAATGTGGATATGGAAGAAAATCGGTTTTATTCCTAAATGTAAAATTGTGGATTTTTCCCAAATGCACTGCCGTTATGGCTTTATGCCAACTTCAGTAAGATGAAGAAGGTAAATTAACTTTGATATATGAAGTTAATGATTTGAAGCAAATTCATATGTATTTCTAAATGTGGATATGCAAGAAAATCGGTTTTATACCTAAATGTAAAATTGTGGATTTTTTCCAAATGCACTGCCGTTATGGCTTTATGCCAACTTCAGTAAGATGAAGAAAGTAAATTAACTTTAATATATGAAGTTAATGATTTGAAGCAAATTCATATGTATTTCTAAATGTGTACATGCAAGAAAATCGGTTTTATACAAATGTAAAATAATGTAATTTCTCCAAATGCACTGCTTTGGTTTTATGCCAACTTCTGTAAGATGAAGAATGTTAATTAACTTAAATATGTGACGATAATTATTTAAAGCAACTTGGTATGGATTTCTAAATGTGGATATGCAAGAAAATCGGTTTTATACCTAAATGTAAAATTGTGGATTTTTTCCAAATGCACTGCCGTTATGGCTTTATGCCAACTTCAGTAAGATGAAGAATGTTAATTAACTTTAATATATGAAGTTAATGATTTGAAACACCTTCATACGTGATTCTAAATGTGGATATGCAAGAAAATCGGTTTTAAACCTAAATGTAAAATTATGGAATTTTTCCAAATGCACTGCCGTTATAGCATTATTTCAACTTGAGAAAGATGTAGAGGGTTAAGTAACTTTAAAATGTGAAGCTAATGATTTGAGGCAACTTGATATAGACTTCTGACCGTGTACATGCAAGAAAATCGGTTTTATACCTAAATGTAAAACTCTGGAATTTTTCCAAATGCACTGCCGTTATGGTGTTATGCCAACTTCTGTAAGATCAAGAAGGTAAAATAACTTTGATATGTGACGATAATGATTTAAAGCAACTTGATATGTATTTCTAAATGTGTACATGCAAGAAAATCGGTTTTATACAAATGTAAAATAATGTAATTTCTCCAAATGCACTGCTTTGGTTTTATGCCAACTTCTGTAAGATGAAGAATGTTAATTAACTTAAATATGTGACGATAATTATTTGAAGCAACTTGGTATGGATTTTTAAATGTGGATATGCAAGAAAATCGGTTTTATACCTAAATGTAAAATTGGGGATTTTTTTCCAAATGCACTGCCGTTATGGCTTTATGCCAACTTCAGTAAGATGAAGAAGGTAAATTAACTTTTATATATGAAGTTAAAGATTTGAAGCAAATTCATATGTATTTCTAAATGTGGATATGCAAGAAAAGCGGTTTTATACCTAAATGTAAAATTGTGGAATTTTTCCAAATGCACTGCCGTTATGGCTTTATGCCAACTTCAGTAAGATGAAGAAGGTTGATTAACTTTAATATGTTACGTTAATGGTTTGAAGCAACTTCATATGTATTTCTAAATGTGGATGTGCAAGAAAATCGGTTTTATTCCTAAATGTAAAATTGTGGATTTTTTCCAAATGCACTGCCGTTATGGCTTTATGCCAGCTGCAGTAAGATGAAGAAGGTTGATTAACTTTAATATGTTACGTTAATGGTTTGAAGCAACTTCATATGTATT
>NW_024394157.1:0-5379 GCF_016617805.1 Bactrocera tryoni
ATCCATATCAAGTTGTTTCAAATTATAAAATTCACATATTAAAGTTAATTGACTTTCTTCATCTTACAGAAGTCGGCATAAAGCCAAAACGGCAGTGCATTTGGAAAAATTCCCCAATTTTACATTTAGGTATAAAACCGATATTCTGGCATGTACACATTTAGAAATCCATATCAAGTTGTTTCAAATTATTAAATTCACATATTAAAGTTAATTAAATTTCTCCGTCTTACTAAAGTTGGCATAAAGCCATAACGGCAGTGCATTTGGAAAAATCCACAATTTTACATTAAGGAATAAAACCGACTTTCGTGCATATACACATTTAGTTATCCATATCAAGTTTTTTCAAATTATTAAATTCACATATTAAAGATAACTAATTTCTTCACCTTACGGAAGTTGGCAAAAAGTCAAAACGGCAGTGCATTTGGAAAAATTCCACAATTTTACATATTGGTATAAAACCGATTTAATGGCAAGTATACATTTAGAAATCCATATCAAGTTGCTTTAAATTATTAAATTCACATATTAAAGTTAATTAACCTCCTCCATCTTACTGAAGTTGGCATAAAGCCAAAACGGCAGTGCATTTGAAAAATTCCAGAAATTTACATTAAGGTATAAAACCGACATTCGTTCATGTACACATTTAGTAATCCATATCAAGTTGTTTCAAATTATTAAATTCACATTTTAAAGATAACTAATTTCTTCACCTTACGGAAGTTGTCAAAAAGCCAAAACGGCAGTGCATTTGGAAAAATTCCACAATTTTACATTTTGGTATAAAACCGATTTTATGGCATGTACACATTTCGAAATCCATATCAAGTTGCTTCAAATTATTAAATTCTTATATTAAAGTTAATTAATCTTCTTCATCCCACTGAAGTTGGCATAAAGCCAAAACGGCAGTGCATTTGGAAAAATTCCGCAATTTTATATTTAGGTATAAAACCGGTTTTCCTACATTTAAACATTAAGCAATCCATTTCGAGTTGATTCAAGTCATTAACGTCACATATTAAAGTAAATTAACCTTCTCCATTTTACTGAAGTTGGCATAAAGCCAAAACGGCAGTGCATTTGGAAAAATTCCACAATTTTACATTTAGATATAAAACCGATTTTATGGCAAGTACACATTTAGAAATCCATATCTAGATGCTTCAAATCATTAGCTTCACATATTTAAGTTAATTAACCCTCACCATCCTACTCAAGTTGGCATAAAACCATAACGGCAGTGCATTTGGAAAAATTCCACAATTTTACATTTCGGTATAAAACCGATTTTCTTGCATGTACGCAATTAAAAATCCATATCAAGTTGTCTCAAATTATTAAATTCACATTTTAAAGATAACTAATTTCTTCACCTTACGGAAGTTGTCAAAAAGCCAAAACGGCAGTGCATTTGGAAAAATTCCACAATTTTGCATTTTGGTATAAAACCGATTTTATGGCATGTACACAGTTAGAAATCCATATCAAGTTGTTTCAAATTATTAAATTCACATATTAAAGATAACTAATTTCTTCATCTTACAAAAGTTGGCATAAAGCCATAACGGCAGTGCATTTTGGAAAAATTCCACAATTTTACATTTAGGTATAAAACCGATATTCTGGCATGTACACTTTTAGAAATCCATATCAAGTTGCTTTAAATTATTAAATTCACATATTAAAGTTAATTAACCTCCTCCATCTTACTGAAGTTGGCATAAAGCCAAAACGGCAGTGCATTTGAAAAATTCCAGAAATTTACATTAAGGTATAAAACCGACATTCGTTCATGTACACATTTAGTAATCCATATCAAGTTGTTTCAAATTATTAAATTCACATTTTAAAGATAACTAATTTCTTCACCTTACGGAAGTTGTCAAAAAGCCAAAACGGCAGTGCATTTGGAAAAATTCCACAATTTTGCATTTTGGTATAAAACCGATTTTATGGCATGTACACATTTAGAAATCCATATCAAGTTGTTTCAAATTATTAAATTCACATATTAAAGATAACTAATTTCTTCATCTTACAAAAGTTGGCATAAAGCCATAACGGCAGTGCATTTTGGAAAAATTCCACAATTTTACATTTAGGTATAAAACCGATATTCTGGCATGTACACTTTTAGAGATCCATATCAAGTTGCTTCTAATCATTACCTTAACATGTTAAAGTTTATTAACTTTCTTCATCTAACTCAAGTTCGCATAAAGTAAAAACGACAGTGCATTTGGAAACATTCCGCAATTTTACATTTAGGTATAAAAACGACTTTCTTGCATATACACATTTAGAAATCCATACCCAGTTGCCTCAAATCATTAGCTTCACATATTTAAAATAATATAACTTTCTTCATCTTACAGAAGTTGGCATAAAGCCAAAAAAGCAGTGCATTTGGAAAAATTCCACAATTTTACATTTAGTTATAAAACCGACTTTCTTGCTTGTACACATTTAGAAATCCATATCAAGTTGCTTTAAATTATTAAATTCACATATTAAAGTTAACTAACATTCTTCGTTTTACTAAAGTTGGCATAAAGCCATAACGGTATTGCATTTGGAAAAATTCCACAATTTTACATTTAGTTACAAGACCGACTTTCTTGCATGTACACATTTAGAAATCCATATCTAGTTGCTTCAAATAAATAGCTTCACATATTAAAGTTAATTAACCCTCACCATTATACTCAAGTTGGCATAAGACCATAACGGCAGGGCATTTGGAAAAAATTCTATAATTTTTCATTTAGGTATAAAACCAACTTTCTTGCATGTACACTTTAAAAAATCCATATCAAGTTGTTTCAAATTATTAAATTCACATATAAAAGTTAATTGACTTTCTTTGTCTTACAGAAGTTGGTATAAAGCCAAAACGGCAGTGCATTTGGAAAAAATTCCATAATTTTACATTTAGGTATTAAACCGATTTTATGGCATGTACACATTAAGAAATCCATATCAAGTTGTTTCAAATTATTAAATTCACATATTATAGATAACTAGTTTCTTTATCTTACGGAAGTTGGCATAAAGCCAAAACGGCAGTGCATTTGGAAAAATTCCACAATTTTACATTTAGTTATAAAACCGACTGTCTTGCATGTACACATTAAGAAATCCATATCAAGTTTTTTCAAATTATTAAATTCACATATTAAAGATAACTAATTTCTTCACCTTACGAAAGTTAGCATAAAGCCATAACGGCAGTGCATTTTGGAAAAATTCCACAATTTTACATTTAGGTATAAAACCGATATTCTGGCATGTACACTTTTAGAAATCCATATCAAGTTGCTTCAAATTAATAAATTCACATATTAAAGTTAATTAATCTTAAAAAATTCCACAATTTTACATTTAGGTATAAAACCGACTTTCTCGCAAGTGCTCATTTAGAGATCCATATCAAGTTGCTTCTAATCATTACCTTAACATGTTAAAGTTTATTAACTTTCTTCATCTAACTCAAGTTCGCATAAAGTAAAAACGACAGTGCATTTGGAAACATTCCGCAATTTTACATTTAGGTATAAAAACGACTTTCTTGCATATACACATTTAGAAATCCATACCCACTTGCTTCAAATCATTAGCTTCACATATTTAAAATAATATAACTTTCTTCATCTTGCAGAAGTTGGCATAAAGCCAAAAAAGCAGTGCATTTGGAAAAATTCCACAATTTTACATTTAGTTATAAAACCGACTTTCTTGCATGTACACATTAAGAAATCCATGTCTAGTTGCTTCAAATCATTAGCTTCACACATTAAAGTTAATTAACCTTCTTCATCTTACTAAAGTTGGCATAAAGCCAAAACGGCAGAGCATTTGGAAAATTCCAGAATTCTACATTAAGGTATAAAACTGACTTTCTTGCATGTATACATTTAGAAATCCATATCAAGTTGCCTCATATCATTAGCTTAACATAATAAAGTTAAATAACCCTCACCATATTACTCAAGTTGACATATGACCATAACGGCAGAGCATTTTGAAAAAATTTCATAATTTTTCATTTAGGTATAAAACCAACTTTCTTGCATGTACACATTTAGAAATCCATATCAAATTGCCTCAAATCATTAGCCCCACATATTAAAGCTAATTAATTTTCTTCATCTTACTAAATTTGGAATAAAGCCATAACGGTAGTGCATTTGGAAAAATTCCACAATTTTGCAATTAGGTATAAAACCGATATTCTGGCATGTACACAATTAGAAATCCATATCTAGTTGCTTCAAATAATTAGCTTCACATATTAAAGTTAATTAACCCTCACCATCTTACTCAAGTTGACATAAGACCATAACGGCAGTGCATTTGGAAAAAATTCCATAATTTTTCATTGAGGAATAAAACCAACTTTCTTGCAAGTACTCATTTAGAAATCCATATCAAGTTGCTTCAAATTAATAAATTCACATATTAAAGTTAATTAATCTTTTTCATCTTACTGAAGTTGGCATAAGGCCAAAACGACAGAGCATTTAGAAAAATTCCATAATTTTTCATTTCGGTATAAAACCAACTTTCTAGTATGTACACATTTAGAAATCTATATCAAGTTGCTTCAAAATATTAAATTCACATGTTAAAGTTAATTAATCTTCTCCATCTTACTGAAGTTGGCATAAAGCCATAACGGCAGTGCATTTGGAAAAATTCCACAATTTTATATTTAGGTATAAAACCGATATTCTGGCATGTACACTTTTAGAAATCCACATCAAATTGTTTCAAATTTTTAAATTCACATATTAAAATTAATTGACTTTCTCCATCTTACAGAAGTTGGTATAAAGCCAAAACGGCAGTGCATTTGGAAAAAATTCCATAATTTTACATTTATGTATAAAACCGATTTTATGGCATGTACACATTTAGAAATCCATATCAAGTTGTTTCAAATTATTAAACTCACATATTAAAGATAACTAATTTCTTCATCTTACGGAAGTTGGCATAAAGCCAAAACGGCAGTGCATTTGGAAAAATTCCACAAATTTACATTTAGTTATAAAACCAACTTTCTTGCTTGTACACATTAAGAAATCCATATCAAGTTGCTTTAAATCATTAGCTTTACATATTAAAGTTAATTAACCCTCACCCTTTTACTCAAGTTGACATAAGACCATAACGTCAGAGCATTTGGAAAAAATTCCATAATTTTACATTTAGGTATAAAACTTTCTTGCATGTACACATTTAGAAATCCATATCAAATTGCTTTAAATCATTAGCTTCACATATTAAAGTTAATTAACTTTCTTCATCTTAAGGCATAAAGCCATAACGGTATTGCATTTGGAAAAATTCCACAATTTTACATTT
>NW_024394158.1:0-5683 GCF_016617805.1 Bactrocera tryoni
AAGTTCATATTTTTACGCAACTTGGTATCGATTGCTTAATGTGTATGTACTAAAAAATCGGCTCTACACTTTAATATAAGATTGTGAAATTGCTCCAAATACATAGTCGTCATGGCTATACGACAACTCTATGAAAGCTCCAATAACATCAAAACGGGTAATTAGCAAAAATATGTAAAGTTCATATTTTTACGCAACTTGGTATCGATTGCTTAATGTGTATGTACTAAAAAATCGGTTCTACACCTTAATATAAGATTGTGAAATTGCTCCAAATACACTGTCGCCATGGCTATACGACAACTCTATGACAGCTCCAATAACATCAAGACGGCTAAATAGCATAAATATGTAAAGTTCATATTTTAACGCAACCTGATATCGATTGCATAATGTGTATGTACCAAAAAATCAAATCAACACCTTAATTCAGGATTGTTAAATTGTTCCATATACACTGTCGCTATTGCTGTAGGACAACTCTATGAAAGCTCCAATAACATCAAAACGGCTAAATAGCAAAAATATGTAAAGCTCATATTTTAACGCAACCTGATATCGATTGCATAATGTGTATGTACCAAAAAATCAATTCAACACCTTAATTCAGGATTGTTAAATTGTTCCATATACACTGTCGCTATTGCTGTAGGACAACTCTATGAAAGCTCCAATAACATCAAAACGGCTAAATAGCATAAATATGTAAAGCTCATATTTTAACGCAACCTGATATCGATTGCATAATGTGTATGTTCCAAAAACCGATTCTACACCTTAATATAAGATTGTGAAATTGCTCCAAATACACTGTCGTCATGGCTTTACGACAACTCTATGAAAACTCCAATAACATCAAAACGGCTTAATAGCATAAATATGTAAAGTTCATATTTTTACGCAACCTGATATCGATTGCATAATGAATGTGTACCAAAAAATCAAATCTACACCTTAATTTAGGATTGTTAAATTGATCCAAATACACTGTCGTTATGGCTATACGACAACTCTATGACAACTCCAATAACATCAAAACGGCTAGTTAGCATAAATATGTAAAGTTCATATTTTTGCGCAACTTGATATCGATTGCATAATGTGCATGCACCAAAAAATCAATTCTACACCTTAATTTAGTGTTGTTAAATTGTTCCATATACACTGTCGCTATTGCTATAGGACAACTCTATGACAACTCCAATAACATCAAAACGGCTAGATAGCATAAATATGTAAAGTTCATATTTTTGCGCTACCTGATATCGATTGCACAATGTGTATGTACCAAAAATCAATTCTACACCTTAATTTAAGATTGTGAAATTGTTCCAAATACATTGTCGCTATTGCTATAGGGCAACTCTATGACAACTCCAATAACATCAAAACGGCTAGTTAGCATAAATATGTAAAGTTCATATTTTTACGCAACTTGATATCGATTGCTTAATGTATATGTACTAAAAAATCGATTCTACACCTTAATTTGGGATTGTTAAATTGTTTCAAATACACTGTCGCTATTGCTATAGGACAACTCTATGACAACTCCAATAACATCAAAACGGCTAGTTAGCATAAATATGTAAAGTTCATATTTTTACGCAACCTGATATCGATTGCTTAATGTGTATGTACTAAAAAATCGATTCTACCCCTTAATATAGGATTGTGAAATTGCTCCAAATACACTGTCGTTATGGCTATACGACAACTCTATGAAAGCTCCAATAACATCAAAACGGCTAAATAGCAAAAATATGTAAAGTTCATATTTTTACGCAACCTGATATCAACTGCATAATGTGTATGTACCAAAAAATCAATTCTACACCTTAATTCAGGATTATTAAATTGTTACAAATACACTGTCGCTATTGCTATATTACAACCCTATGACAACTCCAATAACATCAAAACGGCTAAATAGCATAAATATGTAAAGTTCATATTTTTACGCAACCTGATATCGACTGCATAATGTGTATGTACCAAAAAATCAATTCTACACCTTAATTTAGGATTGTTAAATTGTTCCAAATACCCTGTCGCTATTGCTATAGGACAACTCTATGAAAGCTCCAAAAACATCAAAACGGGTAATTAGCAAAAATATGTAAAGTTCATATTTTTACGCATCTTGATATCGATCTCACAATGTGTATGTACCAAAAAATCAATTCAACACCTTAATTCAGGATTGTTAAATTGTTCCAAGTACCCTGTCGCTATTGCTATAGGACAACTCTATGACAACTCCAATAACATCAAAACGGGTAATTAGCAAAAATATGTAAAGTTCATATTTTTACGCAACTTGGTATCGATTGCCCAATGCGTATGTACTAAAAAATCGGTTCTACACTTTAATATAAGATTGTGAATTTGCTCCAAATACACAGTCGTCATGGCTATACGACAACTCTATGAAAGCTCCAATAACATCAAAACGGCGAGTTAGCGTAAATATGTAAACTTCATATCTTTACGCAACTTGATATCGATTGCTTAATGTGTATGTATCAAAAAAGCGATTCTACATCTTAACTTAAGATTGTGAAATTGCTTCAAAGACATTGTCGTTGTGGCTTTACGACAACTCTATGAAATCTCCAATAACATCAAAACGGCTAAATAGCATAAATATGTAAAGTTCAGACTTTTACGCAACCTGATATCGACTGCATAATGTGTATGTAACAAAAAATCAATTCTACACCTTAATTTAGGATTGTTATATTGTTCCATATACACTGTCGCTATTGCTATAGGACAACTCTATGACAACTCCAATAACATCAAAACGGCTAGTTAGCATAAATATGTAAAGTTCATATTTTTACGCGTCTTGATATCGATTGCTTAATGTGTATGTATCAAAAAATCGATTCTACACCTTAATATAAGATTGTGAAATTGCTCCAAATACACTGTCGCTATGGCTATACGACTACTCTATGACAACTCCAATAACATAAAAACGGCGAGTTAGCGTAAATATGTAAAGTTCATATTTTTACGCAACTTGATATCGACTGCTTAATGTGTATGGATAAAAAAATCGATTCTACACCTTAATATAAGATTGTGAAATTGCTCCAAATACACTGTCGTCATGGCTATACGACAACTCTATGAAAGCTCCAATAACATCAAGACGGCTAAATAGCATAAATATGTAAAGTTCATATTTCAAGGCAACCTGATACCGATTGCATAATGTGTATGTACCAAAAAATCAATTCTACACCTTAATTCAGGATTGTTAAATTGTTCCATATACACTGTCGCTATTGCTGTAGGACAACTCTATGACAGCTCCAATAACATCAAAACGGCTAAATAGCAAAAATATGTAAAGTTCATATTTTTACGCAACCTGATATCGACTGCATAATGTGTATGTACCAAAAAATCAATTCTACACCTTAATTTAGGATTGTTAAATTGTTCCAAATACCCTGTCGCTATTGCTATAGGACAACTCTATGAAAGTTCCAAAAACATCAAAACGGGTAATTAGCAAAAATATGTAAAGTTCATATTTTTACGCATCTTGATATCGATCTCACAATGTGTATGTACCAAAAAATCAATTCAACACCTTAATTCAGGATTGTTAAATTGTTCCACATACACTGTCGCTATTGCTGTAGGACAATTCTATGAAAGCTCCAATAACATCAAAACGGCTAAATAGCATAAATATGTAAAGTTCATATTTTTACGCAACTTGACATCGATTGCTAATTGTCTATATACTAAAAAATCGACTCTACACCTTAATTTAAGATTGATAAATTGATCCAAATACACTGTCGTTATGGCTATACCACAACTTTATAACAACTCCAATAACATCAAGACGGCTAAATAGCATAAATATGTAAAGTTCATATTTCAACGCAACCTGATACCGATTGCATAATGTGTATGTACCAAAAAATCAATTCTACACCTTAATTCAGGATTGTTAAATTGTTCCATATACACTGTCGCCATTGCTGTAGGACAACTCTATGAAAGCTCCAATAACATCAAAACGGGTAATTAGCAAAAATATGTAAAGTTCATATTTTTACGCAACTTGGTATCGATTGCTTAATGTGTATGTACTAAAAAATCGGTTCTACACCTTAATATAAGATTGTGAAATTGCTCCAAATACACACTGTCATGGCTATACGACAGCTCTATGAAAGCTCCAATAACATCAAAACGGCTAGTAAATATGTAAAGTTCATATTTTTACGCAACTTGATATCGATTGCTTAATGTGTATGGATAAAAAAATCGATTCTACACCTTAATATAAGATTGTGAAATTGCTCCAAATACACTGTCGTCATGGCTATACGACAACTCTATGAAAGCTCCAATAACATCAAGACGGCTAAATAGCATAAATATGTAAAGTTCATATTTCAACGCAACCTGATACCGATTGCATAATTTGTATGTACCAAAAAATCAATTCTACACCTTAATTCAGGATTGTTAAATTGTTCCATATACACTGTCGCTATTGCTGTAGGACAACTCTATGAAAGCTCCAATAACATCAAAACGGCTAAATAGCAAAAATATGTAAAGTTCATATTTTTACGCAACCTGATATCGACTGCATAATGTGTATGTACCAAAAAATCAATTCTACACCTTATTTTAGGATTGTTAAATTGTTCCAAATACACAGTCGCTATTGCTATAGGACAACTCTATGACAACTCCAATAACATCAAAACGGCTAGTTAGCATAAATATGTAAAGTTCATATTTTTACGCATCTTGATATCGATCTCACAATGTGTATGTACCAAAAAATCAATTCAACACCTTAATTCAGGATTGTTAAATTGTTCCATATACACTGTCGCTATTGCTGTAGGACAACTCTATGAAAGCTCCAATAACATCAAAACGGCTAAATAGCATAAATATGTAAAGCTCATATTTTAACGCAACCTGATATCGATTGCATAATGTATATGTACCAAAAAATCAATTCTACACGTTAATTCAGGATTGTTAAATTGTTTCAAATACCTTGTCGCTATTGCTGTAGGACAACTCTATGAAAGCTCCAATAACATCAAAACGGGTAATTAGCATAAATATGTAAAGTTCATATTTTTACGCAACTTGGTATCGATTGCTTAATGTGTATGTACTAAAAAATCGGTTCTACAACCTTAATATAAGATTGTGAAATTGCTCCAAATACACTGTCGTCATGACTATACGACAACTCTATGAAAGCTCCAATAACATCAAAACGGATAAATAGCATAAATATGTAAATTTCATATTCTTACGCAACCTGATATCGACTGCATAATGTGTATGTACCAAAAAATCAATGCTACACCTTAATTTAGGATTGTTAAATTGTTCCAAATACCCTGTCGCTATTGCTATAGGACAACTCTATGACAACTCCAATAACATCAAAACGGGTAATTAGCAAAAATATGTAAAGTTCATATTTTTACGCAACTTAGTATCGATTGCTTAATTTGTATGTATCAAAAAATCGATTCTACACCTTAATATAAGATTGTGAAATTGCTCCAAATACACTGTCGTTATGACTATACGACAACTCATTGACAACTTCAATAACATCAAAACGGCTAATTAGCATAAATATGTAAAGGTCATACTTTTGCGCAACTTGATA
>NW_024394159.1:0-3541 GCF_016617805.1 Bactrocera tryoni
ATTGGAGTTGTCAATGAGTTGTCGTGTAGCCAAAACGACATTGTATTTGGAGAAATTTCACAATCTTATATATTGAGGTTTAGAATCGATTTTTTAGTACATACGCATTAAGCAATCGATATCAAGTTGCGTAGAAATATGAACTTTACATATTTCTGTTAATTAGCCGTTTTGAAGTTATTGTAGTTGTCATAGAGTTTTCGCATCACCATAACGACAGTGCATTTGGAGCAATTTTGCAATCTTATATTAAGGTGTGGAATTGATTTTTCTGTACATACACATTTAGAAATCGATATCAAGTTACGTAAAAATATAAACTTTACATATTTCTGTTAATTAACCGTTTTGATGTTATTGGAGTTTTCACAGAGTTGTTGTAAGGCCATAACGACAATGTATTTGGTACAATTTTAATACCTTTTGTTAAGGTGTATAATCGATTTTTTAGTACATATACATTAAGCAATCGATATCAAGTTGCGTAAGAATATGTACTTTACATATTTATGCTAATTAGCCGTTTTGATGTTATTGGAGTTGTCGTATAGCCACAGTGACAGTGTATTTAAAGTTATTTCGCAATCTTATATTAAGGTGTAAAATTGATTTTTTGGTACATGCACATTAAGCATTCGATATCAAGTTGCGTAAAAATATGAACTTTACATATTTATGCTAATTAGCAGTTTTGATATTATTGGAGTTGTAATGGAGTTGTCCTAGAGTTGTTGTATTGCCATAATAACAGTGTATTTGGAGGAATTTTGCAATCTTATATTAAGGTGTAGAATTTATTTTTCAGTACATGCATATTAAGCAATCGATATCAAATTGCGTAAAAATATGAACTTTACATATTTATGCTAATTAGCCATTTTGATGTTATTGTAGTTGTCAATGAGTTGTCGTGAAGCCATAACGACATTGTATTTGGAGCAATTTCACAATCATATATTAAGGTGTAGAATCGATTTTTTAGTAAATATACATTAAGCAATCGATATCAAGTTGTGCAAATATATGAACTTTACATATTTCTGTTAATTAGCCGTCTTGATGTTATTGGAGTTGTCAATGAGTTGTCGTGTAGCCATAACGACATTGTATTTGGAGCAATTTCACAATCTTATATTAAGGTGTAGAATTGATTTTTCAGTACATACAGATTAAGCAATCGATATCAAGTTGCGAAAATATATGAACTTTACATATTCATATAAGCAATCGATATCAAGTTGCCTAAAAATATGAACTTTACATATTTATGCTAATTAGCCGTTTTGATGTTATTGGAGTTGTCGCATAGCCACAGCGACAGTGTATTTAAAGCAATTTCGCAATCTTATATTAAGGTGTAAAATTGATTTTTTGGTACATGCACATTAAGCAATCGAAATCAAGTTTCGTAAAAATATGAACTTTACATATTTCTGTTAATTAGCAGTTTTGATATTATTGGAGTTGTAATGGAGTTGTCCTAGAGTTGTTGTATTGATATAATAACAGTGTATTTGGAGCAATTTCGCAATCTTATATTAAGGTGTAGAATTGATTTTTTGGTACATACAAATTAAGAAATCTATATCAAGTTGCGTAAAAATATGAACTTTACACATTTATGCTAATTTGCCATTTTGATGTTATTGGAGTTGTCAATGAGTTGTCGTGTAGCCAAGACGACATTGTTTTTGGAGCAATTTCACAAACTTATATTAAGGTGCAGAATCGATTTTTCAGTACATACACATTAAGCAATCGATATCAAGTTGCGTAAAAATATGAACTTTACATATTTCTGTTAATTAGCCGTTTTGAAATTTTTGTAGTTGTCATAGAGTTTTCGCATCACCATAACGACAGTGTATTTGGAGCAATTTCACAATCTTATATTAAGGTGTAGAATTTATTTTTCAGTACATACACATTAAGCAATCGATATCAAGTTGCGAAAAAATATGAACTTTATATATTTATGCTAATTAGCCATTTTGATATTATTGGAGTTGTCAATGAGTTGTCGTGTAGCCATAACGAGATTGTATTTGGAGCAATTTCACAATCTTATATTAAGGTGTAGAATTTATTTTGCAGTACATACGCACTAAGCAATCGATATCAAGTTGCGAAAATATATGAACTTTACATATTCAAATAAGCAATCGATATCAAGTTGCGTAAAAATATGAACGTTACATATCTAAACTAATTAGCCGTTTTGATGTTATTGGAGTTGTCGTATAGCCATAACGACAGTGCATTAGAAGCAATTTCGCAGCCTTATGTTAAGGTAAAGAATTGATTTTTTGTACGTACACATTCAGAATTGAATATCAAGTTGCGTAAAAATATGAACTTTATGTATTTCTGTTAATTTTCCGTTTTGATGTTATTGGAGTTGTCAATGAGTTGTCGTGTAGCCATAACGACATTATATTTGGAGAAATTTCACAATCTTATATATTGAGGTTTAGAATCGATTTTTTGGTACACACACATTAAGCAAGCGATATCAAGTTGCGTAAAAATATGAACTTTACATATTTCTGTTAATTAGCCGTTTTGAAGTTATTGTCGCATCACCATAACGACAGTGTATTTGGAGCAATTTCGCAATCATATATTAAGGTGTAGAATAGATTTTTTAGTACATACACATTAGGAAATCGATATCAAGTTGCGTTAAAATATGAACTTTTCATATTTCTGCTAATTAGCCGTTTTGATGTTATTGGAGTTGTCATTGAGTTTTCGCATCACCATAACGACAGTGTGTTTGGAGCAATTTCGCAATCTTATCTTAAGGTGTAGAATTGATTTTTTAGTAGATACACATTAAGCAATCGATATCAAGTTGCGTAAAAATATGGAATTTACAGATATATGCTAATTAGCCAATTTGAAGTTATTGGAATTGTCATAAAGTTATGGTATAGCCATAACGACGGTGCATTTGGAGCAATTCCATAATCTTATATTAAAGTGTAGAATTGATTTTTTGGTACATTCACATTAAGCAATCGATATCAAGTTGCGTAAAAATATTAACTTTACATATTTATGCTAATTAGCCATTTTGATGTTATTGGAGTTGTAATGGAGTTGTCCTAGAGTTGTTGTATTGCCATAATAACAGTGTATTTTGAGCAATTTTGCAATCTTATATTAAGGTGTAGAATTTATTTTTCAGTACATGCACATTAAGCAATCGATATCAAGTTGCGTAAAAATATGAACTTTACATATTTATGCTAATAAGCCGTTTTGAAGTTATTGGAGTTGTCGTGGATTTTGTCGTATAGCCATAACGACATTGTATTTGGAGCAATTTCACAATCATATATTAAGGTGTAGAATTGATTTTTTGGTACATACACATTAAGCAATGGATATCAAGTTGCGTAAAAATATGAAATTTACATACTTATGCTGACTAGCTGTTTTGATGTTATTGGAGTTGTCATAGAGTTGTCGTATAGCCATAGCGACAGTGTCTTTGGAGCAATTTCACAATCTTAAGTTAAGGTGTAGAATCGTTTTT
>NW_024394160.1:0-3223 GCF_016617805.1 Bactrocera tryoni
TATGGCTATTCGACAACTCTATGACAACTCCAATAGCATCAAAACGGCTAATTAGCATAAATATGTAAAGTTCATATTTTTATGCATCTTTATATCGATTGCTTGATGTGTATGTACTAAAAAATCGATTCTACACATTAATATAAGATTGTGGAATTGCTCCAAATACACTGTCGTTATGGCTATAAGACAAATCTATGACAACTCCAAAAACATCAAAACGTCTAGTTAGCATAAATATGTAAAGTTCATATTTTGTCGCAACTTGATATCGACTGCTTAATATGTATGTACCAAGAAAACGAATCTACACCTTAATATAAGATTGTGAAATTTCTCCAAATACACTGTCGTTATGGCTATTCGACAACTCTATGACAACTCCAATAGCATCAAAAAGGCTAATAAGCATAAATATGTAAAGTTCATATTTTTACGCAACTTGATTTCGATAGCTTGATGTGTATGTACGAAAAAATCCATTCTACACATTAATATAAGATTGTGAAATTGCGCCAAATACACTGTCGTTGTGGCTATAAGACAACTCTATGACCACTCCAATAACATCAGCACGGCTAGTTAGCATAAATATGTAAAGTTCATATTTTTACCCAACTTGATATCGATTGCTTCATGTGTATGTACCAAAAACTCAATTCTACCCCTTAATATAAGATTGTGAAATTGCTCCAAATTCTCTGTCGTTATGGCTATTCGACAACTCTATGACAACTCCAATAGCATCAAAAAGGCTAATTAGCATAAATATGTAAAGTTCATATTTTTACGCAACTTGATATCGATTGTTTGATGTGTATGTACCAAAAACTCAATTCTACCCCTTAATATAAGATTGTGAAATTGCTCCAAATTCTCTGTCGTTATGGCTATTGGACAACTTTATGACAACCCCAATAGCATCGAAACGGCTAATTAGCATAAATATGTAAAGTTCATATTTTTACGCAACTTGATATCGATTGCTTGATATGTATGTACCAAAAACTCAATTCTACCCCTTAATATAAGATTGTGAAATTGCTCCAAATTCTTTGTCGTTATGGCTATTCGACAACTCTATGACAACTCCAATAGCATTAAAACGGCTAATTAGCATAAATATGTAAAGTTCATATTTTTACGCAACTTGATATCGATTGCTTAATGTGTATGTATCAAAAAATCGATTCTACACCTTAATTTAAGATTGCAAAGTTGTTCCAAATACACTGTCGCTATTGCTTTAGAACAACTCTTTGACAACTCCAATAACATCAAAACGGCTAGTTAGCATAAATATGTAAAGTTCATATTTTTACGCAACTTGATATCGATTGCTTGATGTGTATGTACGAAAAAATCGATTCTACACATTAATATAAGATTGAGAAATTGCTCCAAATACACTGTCGTTGTGGCTATAAGACAACTCTATGACAACTCCAAAAACATCAAAACGGCTAGTTAGCATAAATATGTAAAGTTCATATTTTTACGCAACTTGATTTCGATAGCTTGATGTGTATGTACGAAAAAATCGATTCTACACATTAATATAAGATTGTGAAATTGCCCCAAATACACTGTCGATATGGCTATAAGACAACTCTATGCCAAATCCAAAAACATCAAAACGGCTTATTAAAAGAAATATTTAAAGTTCATATTTTTACGCAACTGGATATCGATTGCTTAATGTTTTTGTACTAAAAAATCGATTCTACACCTTAATATAAGATTGTTAGATTGTTCCAAATACACTGTCGTTATGGCTATACGACAACTCTATGACAACCCCAATAACATCAAAACGGCTAGTTAGCATACATATGTAAAGTTCATATTTTTACCGCACTTGATATCGATTGCTTGATGTGTATGTACCAAAAACTCAATTCTACCCCTTAATATAAGATTGTGAAATTGCTCCAAATTCTCTGTCATTATGGCTATACGACAACTTTATGACAACCCCAATAACATCAAAACGGCTAGTTAGCATACATATGTAAAGTTCATATTTTTACCGCACTTGATATCGATTGCTTAATGTGTATGTATCAAGAAATCGATTCTACACCTTAATATAAGATTGTTAGATTGTTCCAAATTCTCTGTCGTTATGGCTTTAAGACAACTCTATGACAACTCCAATAACATCAAAAAGGCTAATTAGCATAAATATGTAAAGTTCATATTTTTACAAAACTTGATATCGATTGCTTAATGTGTATGTACTAAAAAATAGACTATACACTCTAATATAAGATTAATAGTTTGTTCCAAATACACTGTCGTTATGGCTATGCGACAACTGTATGACAACTCCAATAACATCAGCACGGCTAGTTAGCATAAATATGTAAAGTTCATATCTTTACGCGACTTGATATCGATTGCTTGATGTGTATGTACCAAAACCTCAATTCTACCCCTTAATATAAGTTTGTGAAATTGCTCCAAATTCTCTGTCGTTATGGCTATTCGACAACTCTATGACAACTCCAATAGCATCAAAACGGCTAATTAGCATAAATATGTAAAGTTCATATTTTTACGCAACTTGATATCGATTGCTTGATGTGTATGTACCAAAAACTTAATTCTACCCCTTAATATAAGATTGTGAAATTGCTTCAAATTCTCTGTCGTTATGGCTATTCGACAACTCTATGACAACTCCAATAGCATCAAAAAGGCTAATTAGCATAAATATGTAAAGTTCATATTTTTACGCAACTTGATATCGACTTCTTAATATGTATGTGTCAAGAAATCGATTCTACACCTTAATATAAGATTGTGAAATTGCTCCAAATACACTGTCGTTATGGCTATAAGACAACTCTATGACAGCCCCAATAACATCAAAACGGCTAGTTATCATACATATGTAAAGTTCATATTTTTACAAAACTTGATATCGATTGCTTAGTGTGTATGTACTAAAAAATAGATTATACACTTTAATATAAGATTGTGAAATTGCTTCAAATACACTGTCGCTATACGACAACTCTATGACAACTCCAATAACATCAAAACGGCGAGTTAGCATAAATATGTAAAGTTCATATTTTTACGCAACTTGATATCGATTGCTTAATGTGTCTGTATCAAAAAATCGATTCTACATCTTAACTTAAGATTGTGGAATTGTTCCAAAGACACTGTCGCTATGGCTATACGACAACTCTATGACAACTCCAATAACATCAAA
>NW_024394161.1:0-6132 GCF_016617805.1 Bactrocera tryoni
AAATGTGTACATGAAAGAATATCGGTTTTATACCTAAATGTAAAATTGTGGAATTTTTCCAAATGCACTACCGTTATGGCTTTATGCCAACTTTAGTAAGATGAAGCAAGTAAATTAACTTTAATATGTGAATCTAATGATTTGAAGCAACTTGATATGGATTTCTAAATGTGTACATGCAAGAAAGTCGGGTTTATACCTAAATGTATAATTATGGAATTTTTTCCAAATGTACTGCCGTTATGGTCTTATGTCAATTTGAGTAAGATGGTGAGGGTTAATTAACTTTAATTTGCGAAGCTAATGACTTGAAGCAACTAGATATGGATTTCTAAATGTGCACATGCAAGAATATCGGTTTTATACCTTAATGTAAAATTGTGAAATTTTTCCAAATGCACTACGGTTATGGCTTTATGCCAACTTTAGTAAGATGAAGAAAGTTAATTAACTTTAATATGTGAAGCTAATGATTTGAAGCAATTTGATGTATTTCTAAATGTGTACTTGCCAGAAAATCGGTTTTATACCGAAATGTATAATTGTGGAATTTTTCCAAATGCACTGTCGTTTTGGCTTTATGCCAAGTTCTGTAAGATAAAGAAAGTTAATTAACTTTAATAAGTGAATTTAATAATTTAAAACAACTTGATATGGATTTCTAAAAGTGTACATGCCAGAATATCGGTTTTATACCTAAATGTGAAATTGTGGAATTTTTCCAAATGCACTACCGTTATGTCTTTATGCCAACTTTAGTTAGATGAAGAAAGTTAATTAACTTTAATATGTGAAGCTAATGATTTGAAGCAATTTGATATGGATCTATAAATGTGTACATGCCAGAAAATCGGTTGTATACCTAAATGTAAAATTGTGCAATTTTTCCAAATGCACTGCCGTTTTGGCTTTATGCCAATTTCTGTAAGATGAAGAAAGTTAAATAACTTTAATATGTGAATTTATTAATTTGAAACAACTTTCTATGGATTTCTAAATGTGTACATGCAAGAAAGTCAGTTTTATACCTAAAGGTAAAATTGTGGAATTTTTCCAAATGCACTGCCGTTATGGCTTAATGCCAACTTCATTAAGTTGAAAAAGAATAATTAACTTTAATATGTGAAATTAATAATTTGAAACAACTTGATATGGATTTCTAAAATTATACATGCCAGAATATCGGTTTTATACCTAAATGTAAAGTTGTGGAATTTTTCCAAATGCACTACCGTTATGGCTTTATGCCAACTTTAGTAAGATGAAGAAAGTTAATTAACTTTAATATGTGAAGCTAATGATTTGAAGCAATTTGATATGGATTTATAAATGTGTACATGCCAGAAAATCGGTTTTATACCTAAATGTAAAATTGTGGAATTTTTCCAAATGCACTGCCGTTTTGGCTTTATGCCAACTTCTGTAAGATGAAGAAAGTTGATTAACTTTAATATGTGAATTAAATAATTTGAAACAACTTTCTATGGATTTCTAAATGTGTAAATGCAAGAAAGTCGGTTTTGTACCTAAAGGTAAAATTGTGGAATTTTTCCAAACGCACTGCCGTTATGGCTTTATGCCAACTTCATTAAGTTGAAGAAGAATAATTAACTTTAATATGTAAAGCTAATAATTTGAAGCAATTTCATATGGATTTCTAAATGTGTACATGTTAGGAAATCGGTTTTATACCTAAATGTAAAATTGTGGAATTTTTCCAAATGCACTACCGTTATGGCTTTATGCCAACTTTATCTAGATGAAGAAAGTTAATTAACTTTAATATGAGAAGCTAATGATTTGAAGCAATTTGATATGGATTTCTAAAAGTGTACATGCCAGAATATCGGTTTTATACCTAAATGTAAAATTGTGGAATATTTCCAAATGCACTACCGGTTTGGCTTTATGCCAACTTCAGTAAAATGGAGAAGGTTAATTAACTTAAATATGTGACGATAATGACTTGAATCAACTCGAAATGAATTGCTTAATGTTTAGATGAAGAAAAACCGGTTTTATGCCTAAATGTAAAATTGTAGAATTTTTCCAAATGCACTGCCGTTTTGGCTTTATGCCAACTTCAGTAAGACGAAGAAGACTAATTAACTTTAATATGTGAATTTATTAATTTGAAGCAACTTGATATGGATTTCTTAATGTGTACATGCAAGAAAGTCGGTTTTATACCTAAAGGTAAAATTGTGGAATTTTTCCAAATGCACTGCCGTTATGGCTTTATGCCAACTTCATTAAGTTGAAGAAGAATAATTAACTTTAATATGTAAAGCTAATGATTTGAAGCAATTTCATATGGATTTCTAAATGTGTACATGTTAGGAAATCGGTTTTATACCTAAATGTAAAATTGTGGAATTTTTCCAAATGCACTACCGTTATGGCTTTATGCCAACTTTATTTAGATGAAGAAAGTTAATTAACTTTAATATGAGAAGCTAATGACTTGAAGCAATTTGATATGGATTTCTAAAAGTGTACATGCCAGAATATCGGTTTTATACCTAAATGTAAAATTGTGGAATATTTCCAAATGCACTACCGGTTTGGCTTTATGCCAACTTCAGTAAAATGGAGAAGGTTAATTGACTTTAATATGTGACAATAATGACTTGAATCAACTCGAAATGAATTTCTTAATGTTTAGATGAAGAAAAACCAGTTTTATGCCTAAATGTAAAATTGTAGAATTTTTCCAAATGCACTGCCGTTTTGGCTTTATGCCAACTTCTGTAAGATGAAGAAAGTTAATTAACTTTAATATGTGAATTTAATAATTTGAAACAACGTTCTATGGATTTCTAAATGTGTACATGCAAGAAAGTCGGTTTTATACCTAAAGCTAAAATTGTGGAATTTTTCCAAATGCACTGCCGTTATGGCTTTATGCCAGCTTCATTAAGTTGAAGAAGAATAACTAACTTTAATATGTGAAATAAATAATTTGAAACAACTTGATAAGGATTTCTAAAAGTGTACATGCCAGAATATCGGTTTTATACCTAAATGTAAAGTTGTGGAATTTTTCCAAATGAACTACCGTTATGGCTTTATGCCAACTTAAGTAAGATAAAGAAAGTTAATTAACTTTAATATGTGAAGCTAATGACTTGAAGCAACTAGATATGGATTGCTTAATGTTTAGATGAAGAAAAACCGGTTTTATGCCTAAATGTAAAATTGTAGAATTTTTCCAAATGCACTGCCGTTTTGGCTTTATGCCAACTTCTGTAAGATGAAGAAAGTTAATTAACTTTAATATGTGAAGCTAATAATTTGAAACAACTTGATATGGATTTCTAAATGTGCACATGCAAGAAAGTCGGTTTTATACCTAAATGTAAAATTGTGGAATTTTTCCAAATGCACTGCCGTTATGGCTTTATGCCAGCTTCATTAAGTTGAAGAAGAATAACTAACTTTAATATGTGAAATTAATAATTTGAAACAACTTGATAAGGATTTCTAAAAGTGTACATGCCAGAATATCGGTTTTATACCTAAATGTAAAGTTGTGGAATTTTTCCAAATGAACTACCGTTATGGCTTCATGCCAACTTAAGTAAGATAAAGAAAGTTAATTAACTTTAATATGTGAAGCTAATGACTTGAAGCAACTAGATATGGATTGCTTAATGTTTAGATGAAGAAAAACCGGTTTTATGCCTAAATGTAAAATTGTAGAATTTTTCCAAATGCACTGCCGTTTTGGCTTGATGCCAACTTCTGTAAGATGAAGAAAGTTAATTAACTTTAATATGTGAATTTAATAATTTGAAACAACTTTATTTGGATTTCTAAATGTGTACATGAAAGAATATCGGTTTTATACCTAAATGTAAAATTGTGGAATTTTTCCAAATGCACTACCGTTATGGCTTTATGCCAACTTTAGTAAGATGAAGCAAGTAAATTAACTTTAATATGTGAATCTAATGATTTGAAGCAACTTGATATGGATTTCTAAATGTGTACATGCAAGAAAGTCGGGTTTATACCTAAATGTATAATTATGGAATTTTTTCCAAATGTACTGCCGTTATGGTCTTATGTCAATTTGAGTAAGATGGTGAGGGTTAATTAACTTTAATTTGCGAAGCTAATGACTTGAAGCAACTAGATATGGATTTCTAAATGTGCACATGCAAGAATATCGGTTTTATACCTTAATGTAAAATTGTGAAATTTTTCCAAATGCACTACGGTTATGGCTTTATGCCAACTTTAGTAAGATCAAGAAAGTTAATTAACTTTAATATGTGAAGCTAATGATTTGAAGTAATTTGATGTGGATTTCCAAATGTGTACTTGCCAGAAAATCGGTTTTATACCGAAATGTATAATTGTGGAATTTTTCCAAATGCACTGTCGTTTTAGGTCTATGCCAAGTTCTGGAAGATAAAGAAAGTTAATTAACTTTAATAAGTGAATTTAATAATTTAAAACAACTTGATATGGATTTTTAAAAGTGTATATGCCAGAATATCGGTTTTATACCTAAATGTGAAATTGTGGAATTTTTCCAAATGCACTACCGTTATGGCTTTATGCAAACTTTAGTTAGATGAAGAAAGTTAATTAACTTTAATATGTGAAGCTAATGATTTGAAGCAATTTGATATGGATCTATAAATGTGTACATGCCAGAAAATCGGTTGTATACCTAAATGTAAAATTGTGCAATTTTTCCAAATGCACTGCCGTTTTGGCTTTATGCCAATTTCTGTAAGATGAAGAAAGTTAAATAACTTTAATATGTGAATTTATTAATTTGAAACAACTTTCTATGGATTTCTAAATGTGTACATGCAAGAAAGTCAGTTTTATACCTAAAGGTAAAATTGTGGAATTTTTCCAAATGCACTGCCGTTATGGCTTAATGCCAACTTCATTAAGTTGAAAGAGAATAATTAACTATAATATGTGAAATTAATAATTTGAAACAACTTGATATGGATTTCTAAAATTATACATGCCAGAATATCGGTTTTATACCTAAATGTAAAGTTGTGGAATTTTTCCAAATGCACTACCGTTATGGCTTTATGCCAACTTTAGTAAGATGAAGAAAGTTAATTAACTTTAATATGTGAAGCTAATGATTTGAAGCAATTTGTTATGGATTTCTAAAAGTGTACATGCCAGAATATCGGTTTTATACCTAAATGTAAAATTGTGGAATATTTCCAAATGCACTACCGGTTTGGCTTTATGCCAACTTCAGTAAAATGGAGAAGGTTAATTAACTTTAATATGTGACGATAATGACTTGAATCAACTCGAAATGGATTGCTTAATGTTTAGATGAAGAAAAACCGGTTTTATGCCTAAATGCAAAATTGTAGAATTTTTCCAAATGCACTGCCGTTTTGGCTTTATGTCAACTTCAGTAAGACGAAGAAGACTAATTAACTTTAATATGTGAATTTATTAATTTGAAGCAACTTGATATGGATTTCTTAATGTGTACATGCAAGAAAGTCGGTTTTATACCTAAAGGTAAAATTGTGGAATTTTTCCAAATGCACTACCGATTTGGCTTTATGCCAACTTCAGTAAAATGGAGAAGGTTAATTGACTTTAATATGTGACAATAATGACTTGAATCAACTCGAAATGAATTTCTTAATGTTTAGATGAAGAAAAACCAGTTTTATGCCTAAATGTAAAATTGTAGAATTTTTCCAAATGCACTGCCGTTTTGGCTTTATGCCAACTTCTGTAAGATGAAGAAAGTTAATTAACTTTAATATGTGAATTTAATAATTTGAAACAACGTTCTATGGATTTCTAAATGTGTACATGCAAGAAAGTCGGTTTTATACCTAAAGCTAAAATTGTGGAATTTTTCCAAATGCACTGCCGTTATGGCTTTATGCCAGCTTCATTAAGTTGAAGAAGAATAACTAACTTTAATATGTGAAATTAATAATTTGAAACAACTTGATAAGGATTTCTAAAAGTGTACATGCCAGAATATCGGTTTTATACCTAAATGTAAAGTTGTGGAATTTTTCCAAATGAACTACCGTTATGGCTTTATGCCAACTTAAGTAAGATAAAGAAAGTTAATTAACTTTAATATGTGAAGCTAATGACTTGAAGCAACTAGAT
>NW_024394162.1:0-18328 GCF_016617805.1 Bactrocera tryoni
ATATGAACTTTACATATTTCTGTTAATTAGCCGTTTTGGTGTTATTGGAGTTGTCATAGAGTTGTCGTATAGCAATAGCGACAGTGTATTTGGAGATATTTAGCAATCTTATATTAAGATGTAGGATCGATTTTTTAGTACATGCACATTAAGCAATCGATATCAAGGCGCGTAAAAATATGAACTTTACATATTTCTGTTAAATAGCCGTTTTGATGTTATTGGAGTTGTCATAGAGCTGTTGTATAGCCATAACGACAGTGTATTTGGAGAAATTTCACAATCTTATATTAAGGTGTAGAATCAATTTTTTAGTTTATACACATTAAGTAATCGATATCAAGTTGCGTAAAAATTTGAACTTTACATATTTATGCTAACTAGCCGTTTTGAATTTATTGGAGCTTTCATAGAGTTGTCGTATAGCCATAACGACAGTGTCCTTGGAGCAATTTCACAATCTTAAGTTAAAGTGTACAATCGATTTTTCGATACATACACACTAAGCAATCGATATCAAGTTGCGTAAAAATATGAACTTTACATATTTATGCTAACTCGCCGTTTTGATGTTATTGGAGTTGTCATAGAGTTGTCCTATTGCAATAGCGACAATTTCACAATCTTAAGTTAAGGTGTAGAATCAATTTTTCGATACATACACATTAAGCAATCGATATCAAGTTGCGTAAAAATATGAACTTTACATATTTATGCTAGCTCGCCGTTTTGATGTTATTGGAGTTGTCATAGAGCTGTCGTATAGCCATAGCGACAGTATATTTGGAGCATTTTCATAATCTGATTTTAAGGTGTAGAATCGATTTTTTGATACATATACATTAAGCAATCGATATCAAGTTACGTAAAAATATGAACTTTACATATTTATGCTAAGAAGCCGTTTTGATGTTATTGGAGTTGTCATAGAGTTGTCCTATAGCAATAGCGACAATGTATTTGGAACAATTTAACAATCCTAAATTAAGGTGTAGAATTAATTTTTTAGTTCATACATACACATTAAGCATTCGATATCCAGATGCGTAACAATATGAACTTAACATATTTCTGTTCAATAGCCGTTTTGATGTTATTGGAGTTGTCATAGAGTTTCCATATAGCCATAATGACAGTGTATTTGGAGCAAATCACAATCTTATATTAAGGTGTAGATTCGATTTTTTAGTACATACACATTAAGCAATCGATATCAAGACGCGTAAAAATATGAACTTTACATATTTATGCTAATTACCCTTTTTGAAGGTATTGGAATTGTTATAGAGTTGCCCTATAGCAATAGCGACAATGTATTTGGAACAACTTTGCAATCTTAAATTAAGATGTAAAATTCATTTTTTGGTACATGCATATTATGCAATCGATATCAAGATTCGTAAAAATATGAACTTTACATAGTTATGCAAATTAGCCGTTTTGATGATATTGGAGTTGTCATAGGGTTGTCCTATAGCAATAGCGATAATGTATTTGGAACAATTTAGCAATCCTAAATTAAGGTGTAGATGTGATTTTTCGATACATACACATTAAGTAATCGATATCAAGTTGCGTAAAAATATGAACTTTACATATTTATGCTAAGAAGCCGTTTTGATGTTATTGGAGTTGTCATAGAGTTGTCCTATAGCAATAAAGACAATGTATTTGGAACAATTTAACAATCCTAAATTAAGGTGTAGAATTAATTTTTTAGTACATACATATACATTAAGCAATCGATATCCAGATGAGTAAAAATATGAACTTTACATATTTCTGTTAAATAGCCGTTTTGATGTTATTGGAGTTGTCATAGAGTTTCCGTATAGCCATAATGACAGTGTATTTGGAGCAAATCACAATCTTATATTAAGGTGTTGATTCGATTTTTTAGTACATACACCTTAAGCAATCGATATCAAGACGCGTAAAAATATGAACTTTACATATTTATGCTAATTACCCTTTTTGAAGGTATTGGAGTTGTCATAGAGTTGCCTTATAGCAATAGCGACAAGGTATTTGGAACAACCTTGCAATCTTAAATTAAGGTGCAAAATTCATTTTTTGGTACATACATATTATGCCATCGATATCAAGATTCGTAAAAATATGAACTTTACATATTTCTGTTAAATAGCCGTTTTGATGTTATTGGAGTTGTCATAGAGTTGTCGTATAGCCATAGCGACAGTGTATTTAGAGCAATTTCACAATCTTATATTAAGGTGTATAATCGATTTTTTAGTCCATACACATTAAGCAATCGATATCAAGATGCGCAAAATTATGAACTTTACATATTTATGCTAATTAACCGTTTTGATGTTTTTGGAGCTTTCATAGAATATTCGTATAGCCACAAAGACAGTGTTTTTGGAGCAATTTCACAACCTTAAGTTAAGGTGTAGAATCGATTTTTCGATACATACACATTAAGCAATCGATACCAAGTTGCGTAAAAATATGAACTTTTAATATTTAAGCAAATTTGCCGTTTTTATGTTATTGGAGTTGTCATAGAGTTGTCCTACAGCAATAGCGACAGTGTATATGAAACAACTTCACAATTTCGGTTAAGCTGTAGAATCGATTTTTTAGTACATATACGTTAAGGAATCGATATCAGGTAGCGTAAAAATATGAACTATACATATTTATGCTAATTAGCCTTTTTGCTGTTAATGGAGTTGTCATAGAGGTGCCCTATAGCAATAGCGACAGTGTATTTGGAACAATTTTACAATCTTAAATTAAGATGTAAAATTGATTTTTTGGTACATACACATTAAGCAATCGATACCAAGTTTCATTAAAATATGAACTTTACTTCTTTCTGTCAATTAGCCGTTTTGCTGTTATTGGAGTTGTCATAGAGTTGTCGTATAGCCATAACGACAGTGTATTTGGAGAAATTTCACAATCTTATATTAAGGTGTAGAATCAATTTTTTAGTTTATACACATTAAGTTATCGATATCAAGTTGCGTAAAAATTTGAACTTTACATATTTATGCTAACTAGCCGTTTTTAATTTATTGGAGCTTTCATAGAGTTGTCGTATAGCCATAACGACAGTGTCCTTGGAGCAATTTCACAATCTTAAGTTAAAGTGTACAATCGATTTTTCGATACATATACACTAAGCAATCGATATCAAGTTGCGTAAAAATATGAACTTTACATATTTATGCTAACTCGCCGTTTTGATGATATTGGAGTTGTCATAGAGTTGTCCTATTGCAATAGCGACAATTTCACAATCTTAAGTTAAGGTGTAGAATCAATTTTTCGATACATACACATTAAGCAATCGATATCAAGTTGCGTAAAAATATGAACTTTACATATTTATGCTAGCTCGCCGTTTTGATGTTATTGGAGTTGTCATAGAGCTGTCGTATAGCCATAGCGACAGTGTATTTGGAGCAATTTCTTAATCTTATATTAAGGTGTAGAATCGATTTTTTGGTACATACACATTAAGCAATCGATATCAAGTTACGTAAAAATATGAACTTTACATATTTATGCTAACTAGCCGTTTTGATGTTATTGGAGTTGTCATAGAGTTGTCCTATAGCAATAGCGACCGTGTATTTGGAGCAATTTCACAATCTTATATTAAGGTGTAGAACCGATTTTTTAGTACATACACATTAAGCATTCGATACCAAGTTGCGTAAAAATATGAACTTTACATATTTATGCTAACTAGCCGTTTTGATGTTATTGGAGTTGTCATAGAGTTGCCGTATAGCCATAATGACAGTGTATTTGGAGCAATTTCACAATCTTATATTAAGGTGTAGAATTGATTTTTTAGTACATATACATTAAGCAATCGATATCAAGTTGCGTAAAAATATGAACTTTACATATTTATGCTAATTACCCTTTTTGAAGGTATTGGAGTTGTCATAGAGTTGCCCTATAGCAATAGCGAAGAGGTATTTGGAACAACTTTGCAATCTTAAATTAAGGCGTAAAATTCATTTTTTGGTACATGCATATTATGCAATCGATATCAAGATTCGTAAAAATATGAACTTTACATAGTTATGCAAATTAGCCGTTTTGATGATATTGGAGTTGTCATAGGGTTGTCCTATAGCAATAGCGATAATGTATTTGGAACAATTTAGCAATCCTAAATTAAGGTGTAGATGTGATTTTTCGATACATACACATTAAGTAATCGATATCAAGTTGCGTAAAAATATGAACTTTACATATTTATGCTAAGAAGCCGTTTTGATGTTATTGGAGTTGTCATAGAGTTGTCCTATAGCAATAAAGACAATGTATTTGGAACAATTTAACAGACCTAAATTAAGGTGTAGAATTAATTTTTTAGTACATATATATACATTAAGCAATCGATATCCAGATGCGTAAAATTATGAACTTTACATATTTCTGTTAAATAGCCGTTTTGATGTTATTGGAGTTGTCATAGAGTTTCCGTATAGCCATAATGACAGTGTATTTGGAGCAAATCACAATCTTATATTAAGGTGTTGATTCGATTTTTTAGTACATACACATTAAGCAATCGATATCAAGACGCGTAAAAATATGAACTTTACATATTTATGCTAATTACCCTTTTTAAAGGTATTGGAGTTGTCATAGAGTTGCCCTATAGCAATAGCGACAAGGTATTTGGAACAACCTTGCAATCTTAAATTAAGGTGCAAAATTCATTTTTTGGTACATACATATTATGCCATCGATATCAAGATTCGTAAAAATATGAACTTTACACATTTCTGTTAAATAGCCGTTTTGATGTTATTGGAGTTGTCATAGAGTTGTCGTATAGCCATAGCGACAGTGTATTTAGAGCAATTTCCCAACTTATATTAAGGTGTATAATCGATTTTTTAGTCCATACACATTAAGCAATCGATATAAAGATGCGCAAAATTATGAACTTTACATATTTATGCTAATTAACCGTTTTGATGTTTTTGGAGCTTTCATAGAATATTCGTATAGCCACAACGACAGTGTTTTTGGAGCAATTTCACAACCTTAAGTTAAGGTGTAGAATCGATTTTTCGGAACATACACATTAAGCAATCGATACCAAGTTGCGTAAAAATATGAACTTTTAATATTTAAGCAAATTTGCGGTTTTTATGTTATTGGAGTTGTCATAGAGTTGTCCTATAGCAATAGCGACAGTGTATATGAAACAACTTCACAATTTCGGTTAAGCTGTAGAATCGATTTTTTAGTACATATACGTTAAGGAATCGATATCAGGTAGCGTAAAAATATGAACTATACATATTTATGCTAATTAGCCTTTTTGCTGTTAATGGAGTTGTCATAGAGTTGCCCTATAGCAATAGCGACAGTGTATTTGGAACAATTTTACAATCTTAAATTAAGATGTAAAATTGATTTTTTGGTACATACACATTAAGCAATCGATACCAAGTTTCATTAAAATATGAACTTTACATATTTCTGTCAATTAGCCGTTTTGCTGTTATTGGAGTTGTCATAGAGTTGTCGTATAGCCATAGCGACCGTGTATTTGGAACAATTTCATAATCTTATATTAAGGTGTCGAATCGATTTTTTAGTACATACACATTAAGCAACCGATATCAAGATGCGTGATAATATATGAACTTTACATATTTATGCTAACTAGCCGTTTTGATGTTATTGGAGTTGTCATAGAGTTGTCCTATAGCAATAGCGACAATGTATTTGGAACAACTTAACTATCCTAAAGTAAGGTGAAGAATTGATTTTTGAATACATAAATACACATTAAGCAATCGATATCAAGATGCGTAAAAATATGAACTTTACACATTTATGCTAACTCGCCGTTTTGATGTTATTGGAGTTGTCATAGAGTTGTCGTATAGCCATAACGACAGTGTCTTTGGAGCAATTCCACAATATTAAGTTAAGGTGTAGAATCGATTTTTTGATACATTCACATTAAGCAATCGATATCAAGTTGCGTAAAAATATGAACTTTACATATTTATGCTAACTAGCCGTTTTGATGTTATTGGAGTTGTCATAGAGTTGTTCTATAGCAATAACGACAGTGTATTTGGAACAATTTACCATCTTAAATTAAGATGTAAAATAGATTTTTTGGTACATACATATTATGCAATCGATATCAAGATGCGTACAAATATGAACTTTACATATTTATGCACATTAGCCGTTTTGATGTTATTGGAGCTGTCATAGAGTTGTTCTATAGCAATAGCGACAGTGTATTTGGAACAATTTTACAATCTTATATTAAGGTGTAGACTTGATTTTTTAGAACATACACATTAAGGAATCGATATCAGGTAGCGTAAAATATGAACTTTAGATATTTATGCTAATTACCCTTTTTGAAGTTATTGGAGTTGTTATAGAGTTGTCGTATAGCCATAGCGACAGTGTCTTTGGAACAATTTTACAATCTTAAATTAAAATGTAAAATTGATTTTTTGGTACATACATATTATGCAATCGATATCAAGATGCGTAAAAATATGAACTTTACATATTTATGCTAACTCGCCGTTTTGATATTATTGGAGTTGTCATAGAGTTGTTCTATAGCAATAGCGATAGTGTATTTGGAACAATTTTACAATCTTAAATTAAGATGTAAAATTGATTTTTTGGTACATACATAATATGGAATCGATATCAAGATGCGTAAAAATATGAACTTTACATATTTATGCAAATTTGCCGTTTTGATGTTATTGGAGTTTTCATAGAGTTGTTCTAAAGCAATAGCGACAGTGTATTTGGAACAATTTAACAATCCTAAATTAAGGTGTAAAATTAAATTTTTTTGATGTTATTGCAGTTGTCATAGAGTTGTCGTATAGCCATAGCGACAGTGTATTTTGAGCAATTTTACAATCTTATATTAAGGTGTATAATCGATTTTTTAGTACATACACATTAAGCAATCGATATCAAGACACGTAAAAATATGATCTTTACATATTTATGCTTATTACCCTTTTCGAAGGTATTGGAGTTGTCACAGAGTTGCCCTATATCAATAGCGACAAGGTATTTGGAACAACTTTGCAATCTTAAATTAAGGTGTAAAATTCATTTTTTGGTACATACATATTATGCAATCGATATCCAGATTCGTAAAAATATGAACTTTACATATTTATGCTAACTAGCCGTTTTGATGTTATTGGAGTTGTCATAGAGTTGTCCTACAGCAATAGCGACAGTGTATATGGAACAATTTCACAATCCTAAATTAAGGTGTAGAGTTGATTTTTTGGTATATGCACATTATGCAATCGATATCAGGTTGCGTAAAAATATCAACTTTGCTTATTTATGCTAACTAGCCGTTTTGATGTTATTGGAGTTGTCATAGAGTTGTCGTATAGCCATAACGACGGTGTATTTGGAGCAATTTCACAATCTTATATTAAGGTGCAGAATCGATTTTTTGGTGCATTCATATTAAACAATCGATATCAAGTTGCGTAAAAATATGAACTTTACATATTTATGCTAATTACCCTTTTTGAAGTTATGGGAGTTGTCATGGAGTTGCCCTAGAGCAATAATGACAGTGTATTTGGAACAATTTTACAACCTTAAATTAAGATGTAAAATTGATTTTTTGGTACATACGTATTATGCAATCGATATCAAGATGCGTAAAAATATGAACTTTACATATTTATGCTAATTAGCCGTTTTGATGTTATTGGAGTTGTCATAGAGTTGTCGTATAGCCATAACGACAGTGTATTTAGAGCAATTTCACGATCTTATATTAAGGTGTAGAATCGATTTTTTAGTGCACATACATTAAGCAATCGATATCAAGATGCGTAAAAATATGAACTTTACATATTTCTGTTAATTAACCGTTTTGATGTTTTTGGAGCTTTCATAGAATATTCGTATAGCCACAACGACAGTGTCTTTGGAGCAATTTCACAATCTTCAGTTAAGGTGTAGAATCGATTTTTTAGTACATACACATTAAGGAATCGATATCAGGTAGCGTAAAAATATGATCTTTACATATTTATGCTAATTAGCCGTTTGGGTGTTATTGGAGTTGTCATAGAGTTGCCCTATATCAATAGCGACAAGGTATTTGGAACAATTTAACAATCCTTAATTAAGATGTAAAATTGATTTTTTGGTACATACATATTATGCAATCGATATCAAGATGCGTAAATATATGAACTTTACATATTTATGCTAACTCGCCGTTTTGATGTTATTGGAGTTGTCATAGAGTTGTTCTATAGCAATAGCGATATTGTATTTGGAACAATTTTACAATCTTAAATGAAAATGTAAAATTTATTTTTTGGTACATACATATTATGCAATCGATATCAAGATGCGTAAAAATATGAACTTTACATATTTATGCTATTTAGCCGTTTTGGTGTTATTGGAGTTGTCATAGAGTTGTCGTATAGCCATAACGACAGTGTATTTGGAGCAATTTCACAATCTTGCATTAAGGTGTAGAATCGATTTTTTAGTTTATACCCATTAAGTAATCGATATCAAGTTGCGTAAAAATATGAACTTTACATATTTATGCTAACTCGCCGTTTTGATGTTATTGGAGTTGTCATAGAGTTGTCCTATAGCCACAACGACAGTGTATTTGGAGCAATTTCACAATCTTGCATTAAAGTGTAGAATCGATTTTTTAGTACACACACACTAAGCAATCGATATCAGGTAGCGTAAAAATATGAACTTTACATATTTTTGCTAACTAGCCGTTTTGGTGTTATTGGAGTTGTCATAGAGTTGTCGTATAGCCATTTCAACAGTGTATTTGGAGCAATTTCACACTCTTATATTAAGGTGTAGAATCGATTTTTTGATACAAACACATTAAACAATCGATATCAAGTTTCGTTAAAATATGAACTTTACATATTTATGCTAACTCGCCGATTTAATGTTGTTGGAGTTGTCACAGAGTTGTAGTATAGCCATAGCGACAGTGTATTTGGGGAAATTTCACAATCTTATATTAAGGTGTAGAATCGATTTTTTAGAACATACACATTAAGGAATCGATATCAGGTAGCGTAAAATATGAACTTTACATTTTTATGCTAATTACCCTTTTTGAAGTTATTGGAGTTGTTATAGAGTTGCCCTATAGCAATAACGACAGTGTATTTGGAACAATTTTACAATCTTAAATTAAGATGCAAAATTGATTTTTGGTACATACATATTATGCAATCGATATCAAGATGCGTAAAAATATGAACTTTACATATTTATGCTAAGTAGCCGTTTTGATGTTATTGGAGTTGTCATAGAGTTGTCGTATAGCCATAGCGACAGTGTATTTAGAGCAATTTTACAATCGTATATTAAGGATAATTATCGATTTTTTAGTACATACACATTAAGCAATCTATATCAAGATGCGTAAAAATATGAACTTTACATATTTCTGTTAATTACCCGTTTTGATGTTATTGGAGCTTTCATAGAGTTGTCCTATAGCAATAGCGACAATGTATTTAGAACAATTTAACAATCCTAAATTAAGTTGTAGAATTGATTTTTTGGTACATATGTACATACACATTAAGGAATCGATATCAGGTAGCGTAAAAATATGATCTTTACATATTTATGCTAATTACCCTTTTTGAAGGTATTGGAGTTGTCATAGAGTTGCCCTATATCAATAGCGACAAGGTATTTGGAACAATTTAACAATCCTTAATTAAGGTGCAGAATTGATTTTTTGGTACATACATATTATGCGATCGATATCAAGATTCGTAAAAATATGAACTTTACATATTTATCCTAATTACCCTTTTTGAAGGTATTGGAGTTGTCATAGAGTTGCCCTATAGCAATAGCGACAAGGTATTTGGAACAACTTTGCAATCTTAAATTAAGGTTTAAAATTCATTTTTTGGTACATACATCTTATGCAATCGATATCAAGATTCGTAAAAATATGAACTTTACATAGTTATGCAAATTAGCCGTTTTGATGTTATTGGAGTTGTCATAGAGTTGTCCTATAGCAATAGCGATAATGTATTTGGAACAATTTAACAATCCTAAATTAAGGTGTAGATCTGATTTTTCGAAACATACACATTAAGCAATCGATATCAAGTTGAGTAAAAATATGAACTTTACATATTTATGCTAAGTAGCCGTTTTGATGTTATTGGAGTTGTCATAGAGTTGTCCTATAGCAATAGCGACAATGTATTTGGAACAATTTAACAATCCTAAATTAAGGTGTAGAATTAATTTTTTAGTACATACATACATATTAGGCAATCGATATCCAGATGCGTAAAAATATGAACTTTACATATTTCTGTTAAATAGCCGTTTTGATGTTATTTTAGTTGTCATAGAGTTGCCGTATAGCCATAATGACAGTGTATTTGGAGCAATTTCACAATCTTATATTAAGGTGTAGATTCGATTTTTTAGTACAAACACATTAACGAATCGATATCAGGTAGCGTAAAAATATGATCTTTACATATTTATGCTAATTACCCTTTTTGAAGGTATTGGAGTTGTCATAGAGTTGCCCTATATCAATAGCGACAAAGTATTTGGAACAATTTAACAATCCTTAATTAAGGTGCAGAATTGATTTTTTGGTACATACATATTATGCAATCGATATCAAGATTCGTAAAAATATGAACTTTACATATTTATGCTAAATACCCTTTTTGAAGGTATTGGAGTGGTCATAGAGTTGCCCTATAGCAATAGCGACAAGGTATTTGGAACAACTTTGCAATCTTAAATTAAGGTGTAAAATTCATTTTTTGGTACATACATATTGTGCAATCGATATCAAGATTTGTAAAAATATGAACTTTACATAGTTATGCAAATTAGCCGTTTTTATGTAATTGGAGCTTTCATAGAGTTGTCGTATAACCCTAACGACAGTGTATTTGGAGCAATTTCACAATCTTAAGTTAAGGTGTAGAATCGATTTTTTAGTACAAACACATTAACGAATCGACATCAGGTAGCGTAAAAATATGATCTTTACATATTTATGCTAATTACCCTTTTTGATGTTATTGGAGTTGTCATAGAGTTGTTCTATAGCAATAGCGACAGTGTATTTGGAACAATTTCTCAATCTTATATTAAGGTGTAGAATCGATTTTTTAGAACATACACATTAAGGAATCGATATCAAGACGCGTAATAATATGAACTTTACATATTTATGCAAACTTGCCGTTTTGATGTTATTGGAGTTGTCATAGAGTTGTTCTAAAGCAATAGCGACAGTGTATTTGGAACAATTTTACAATCTTAAATGAAAATGTAAAATTTATTTTTTGGTACATACATATTATGCAATCGATATCAAGATGCGTAAAAATATGAACTTTACATATTTATGCAAATTAGCCGTTTTGATGTTATTGGAGTTGTCATAGAGTTGTTCTAAAGCAATAGCGACAGTGTATTTGGAACAATTTTACAATCTTAAATTAAGATGTAAAATTGATTTTTTGGTACGTACATATTATGCAATCGATATCAAGATGCGTAAAAATATGAACTTTACATATTAATGCAAATTTGCCGTGTTGATGTTATTGGAGTTGTCATAGAGTTGTTCTACAGCAATAGCGACAGTGTATTTGGAACAATTTAACAATCCTAAATTAAGGTGTAGAATTAATTTTTTAGTACATACATACACATTAAGCAATCGATATCCAGATGCGTAAAAACATGAACTTTTCATATTTCTGTTAAATAGCCGTTTTGATGTTATTGGAGTTGTTATAGAGTTGTCGTATAGCCATAACGACAGTGTATTTGGAGAAATTTCACAATCTTATATTAAGGTGTAGAATCAATTTTTTAGTTCATACACATTAAGTCATCGATATCAAGCTGCGTAAAAATTTGAACTTTACTTGTTTATGCTAACTAGCCGTTTTGATGTTATTGGAGCTTTCATAGAGTTGTCGTATAGCCATAGCGACAGTGTCTTTGGAGCAATTTCACAATCTTAAGTTAAAGTGTAGAATCGATTTTTCGATACATACACATTAAGCAATCGATATCAAGTTGCGTAAAAATATGAACTTTACATATTTATGCTAACTCGCCGATTTGATGTTGTTGGAGTTGTCACAGAGTTGTAGTATAGCCATAGCGACAGTGTATTTGGGGAAATTTCACAATCTTATATTAAGGTGTAGAATCAATTTTTTAGAACATACACATTAAGGAATCGATATCAGGTAGCGTAAAATATGAACTTTACATTTTTATGCTAATTACCCTTTTTGAAGTTATTGGAGTTGTTATAGAGTTGCCCTATAGCAATAACGACAGTGTATTTGGAACAATTTTACAATCTTAAATTAAGATGCAAAATTGATTTTTGGTACATACATATTATGCAATCGATATAAAGTTGCGTAAGAATATGAACTTTACATATTTATGCTAAGTAGCCGTTTTGATGTTATTGGAGTTGTCATAGAGTTGTCGTATAGCCATAGCGACAGTGTATTTAGAGCAATTTCACAATCGTATATTAAGGTGTATTATCGATTTTTTAGTACATACACATTAAGCAATCGATATCAAGATGCGTAAAAATATGAACTTTACATATTTCTGTTAATTACCCGTTTTGATGTTATTGGAGCTTTCATAGAGTTGTCCTATAGCAATAGCGACAATGTATTTGGAACAATTTAACAATCCTAAATTAAGTTGTAGAATTGATTTTTTGGTACATATGTACATACACATTAAGGAATCGATATCAGGTAGCGTAAAAATATGATCTTTACATATTTATGCTAATTACCCTTTTTGAAGGTATTGGAGTTGTCATAGAGTTTCCCTATATCAATAGCGACAAGGTGTTTGGAACAATTTAACAATCCTTAATTAAGGTGCAGAATTGATTTTTTGGTACATACATATTATGCGATCGATATCAAGATTCGTAAAAATATGAACTTTACATATTTATCCTAATTACCCTTTTTGAAGGTATTGGAGTTGTCATAGAGTTGCCCTATAGCAATAGCGACAAGGTATTTGGAACAATTTAATAATCCTAAATTAAGGTGTAAAATTGATTTTTTGGTACATACATATTATGCAATCGATATCAAGATTCGTAAAAATATGAACTTTACTTAGTTATGCAAATTAGCCGTTTTGATGTTATTGGAGTTGTCATAGAATTGTCCTATAGCAATAGCGATAATGTATTTGGTACAATTTAACAATCCTAAATTAAGGTGTAGATCTGATTTTTCGATACATACACATTAAGCAATCGATATCAAGTTGAGTAAAAATATGAACTTTACATATTTATGTTAAGTAGCCGTTTTGATGTTATTGGAGTTGTCATAGAGTTGCCGTATAGCCATAATGACAGTGTATTTGGAGCAATTTCACAATCTTATATTAAGGTATAGATTCGATTTTTTAGTACATACACATTAAGCAATCGATATCAAGACGCGTAAAAATATGAACTTTACATATTTATGCTAAATACCCTTTTTGAAGGTATTGGAGTTGTCATAGAGTTGCCCTATAGCAATAGCGACAAGGCATTTGGAACAACTTTGCAATCTTAAATTAAGGTGTAAAATTCATTTTTTGGTACATACATATTATGCAATCGATATCAAGATTCGCAAAAATATGAACTTTACATAGTTATGCAAATTAGCCGTTTTGATGTTATTGGAGTTGTCATAGAGTTGTCCTATAGCAATAGCGATAATGTATTTGGAACAATTTAACAATCCTAAATTAAGGTGTAGATGTGATTTTTCGATACATAAACATTAAGCAATCGATATCAAGTTGCGTAAAAATATGAACTTTACATATTTATGCTAAATACCCTTTTTGAAGGTATTGGAGTTGTCATAGAGTTGCCCTATAGCAATAGCGACAAGGTATTTGGAACAACTTTGCAATCTTAAATTAAGGTGTAAAATTCAGTTTTTGGTACATACATATTATGCATCCGATATCAAGATTCGTAAAAATATGAACTTTACATAGTTATGCAAATTAGCCGTTTTGATGTTATTGGAGTTGTCATAGAGTTGTCCTATAGCAATAGCGATAATGTATTTGGAACAATTTAACAATCCTAAATTAAGGTGTAGATGTGATTTTTCGATACATAAACATTAAGCATTCGATATCAAGTTGCGTAAAAATATGAACTTTACATATTTATGCTAAGTAGCCGTTTTGATGTTATTGGAGTTGTCATAGAGTTGTCGTATAGCCTTAGCGACAGTGTATTTAGAGCAATTTCACAATCTTATATTAAGGTATATTATCGATTTTTTAGTACATACACATTAAGCAATCGATATCAAGATGCGTAAAAATATGAACTTTACATATTTCTGTTAATTACCCGTTTTGATGTTATTGGAGCTTTCATAGAGTTGTCGTATAGCCATAACGACAGTGTCTTTGGAGCAATTTCATAATCTTAAGTTAAGGTGAAGAATCGATTTTTCGATACATACACATTAAGCAATCGATATCAAGTTGCGTAAATATATGAACTTTTAATATTTATGCTAACTAGCCGTTTTCATGTTATTGGAGATGTCATAGAGTTGTCGTGCAGCCATAGCGACAGTGTATTTGGAGCAATTTCACAATCTTATACTAAGGTGTAGAATCGATTTTTTGTACATATACATTAAGGAATCGATATCAGGTAGCATAAAAATATGAACTTTATATATTTAAGCAAATTTGCCGTTTTGATGTTATTGGAGTTGTCATAGAGTTGTCCTATAGCAATAGCGACAGTGTATATGAAACAATTTCACAATCTTTGGTTAAGGTGTAGAATAGATTTTTTAGTACATATACATTAAGGAATCGATATCAGGTAGCGTAAAAATATGAACTTTACATATTTATGCTAATTAGCCTTTTTGCTGTAATTGGAGTTGTCATAGAGTTGTACTATAGCAATAGCGATAGTGTATTTGGAACATTTTTACAATCTTAAATTAATATGTAAAATTGATTTTTTGGTACATACATAATATGCAATCGATATCAAAATGCGTAAAAATATGAACTTTACATATTTATGCAAATTTGCCGTTTTGATGTTATTGGATTTTTCATAGAGTTGTTCTAAAGCAATAGCGACAGTGTATATGGAACAACTTCACAATTTTCGGTTAAGATGTAGAATCGATTTTTTAGTACATATACATTAAGGAATCGATATCAAGATGCGTAAAAATATGAACTTTACATATTTCTGTTAATTAGCCGTTTTGATGTTATTGGAGTTGTCATAGAGTTGACGTATAGCCATAACGACAGTGTATTTAGAGCAATTTCACAATCTTATATTAAGGTGTATTATCGATTTTTTAGTACATACACATTAAGCAATCGATACCAAGATGCGTAAAAATATGAACTTTACATATTTCTGTTAATTACCCGTTTTATTGTTATTGGAGCTTTCATAGAGTTGTCGTATAGCCATAACGACAGTGTCTTTGGAGCAATTTCACAATCTTAAGTTAAGGTGTAGAATCGATTTTTCGATACATACACATTAAGCAATCGATATCAAGTTGCGAAAATATATGAACTTTTAATATTTATGCTAACTAGCCGTTTTAATGTTATTGGAATTGTCACAGAGTTGTCGTATAGCCATAGCAACAGTGTATTTGGAGAAATTTCACAATCTTATATTAAGGTGTAGAATCAATTTTTTAGTTTATACACATTATGTAATCGATATCAAGTTGCGTAAAAATTTGAACTTTACATATATATGCTTACTAGCCGTTTTGATGTTATTGGAGTTGTCATCGAGTTGTCCTATAGCAATAGCGACAGCGTATTTGGAACAATTTAACAATCCTAAATTAAGCTGTAGAATTGATTTTTTAGTACATATATACACATTAAGCAATCGATATCCAGATGCGTAAAAATATGAACTTTACATATTTCTGTTAAATAGCCGTTTTGGTGTTATTGGAGTTGTCATAGAGTTGCCGTATAGCCATAATGAGAGTGTATTTGAAGCAATTTCACAATCTTATATTAAGGTGCAGAATTGATTTTTTAGTACATACACATTAAGCAATCGATATCAAGACGGGTAAAAATATGAGCTTTACATATTTATGCAAATTACCCTTTTTGAAGGTATTGGAGTTGTCATAGAGTTGCCCTATAGCAATAGCGACAAGGCATTTGGAACAACTTTGCAATCTTAAATAAAGGTGTAAAATTCATTTTTGGTACATACATATTATGCAATCGATATCAAGATTCGCAAAAATATGAACTTTACATAGTTATGCAAATTAGCCGTTTTGATGTTATTGGAGTTGTCATAGAGTTGTCCTATAGCAATAGCGATAATGTATTTGGAACAATTTAACAATCCTAAATTAAGGTGTAGATGTGATTTTTCGATACATACACATTAAGCAATCGATATCAAGTTGCGTAAAAATATGAACTTTACATATTTATGCTAAATACCCTTTTTGAAGGTATTGGAGTTGTCATAGAGTTGCCCTATAGCAATAGCGACAAGGTATTTGGAACAACTTTGCAATCTTAAATTAAGGTGTAAAATTCAGTTTTTGGTACATACATATTATGCAATCGATATCAAGATTCGTAAAAATATGAACTTTACATAGTTATGCAAATTAGCCGTTTTTATGTAATTGGAGCTTTCATAGAGTTGTCGTATAACCCTAACGACAGTGTATTTGAAGCAATTTCACAATCTTAAGTTAAGGTGTAGAATCGATTTTTTAGTACAAACACATTAACGAATCGATATCAGGTAGCGTAAAAATATGATCTTTACATATTTATGCTAATTACCCTTTTTGATGTTATTGGAGTTGTCATAGAGTTGTTCTATAGCAATAGCGACAGTGTATTTGGAACAATTTCTCAATCTTATATTAAGGTGTAGAATCGATTTTTTAGAACATACACATTAAGGAATCGATATCAAGACGCGTAATAATATGAACTTTGCATATTTATGCAAACTTGCCGTTTTGATGTTATTGGAGTTGTCATAGAGTTGTTCTAAAGCAATAGCGACAGTGTATTTGGAACAATTTTACAATCTTAAATTAAGATGTAAAATTGATTTTTTGGTACATACATATTATGCAATCGATATCAAGATTCGTAAAAATATGAACTTTACATATTTATGCAAATTAGCCGTTTTGATGTTATTGGAGTTGTCATAGAGTTGTCCTATAGCAATAGCGACAATGTATTTGGAACAATTTTACAATCTTAAATTAAGATGTAAAATTGATTTTTTGGTTTATACATATTATGCAATCGATATCAAGATGCGTAAAAATATGAACTTTACATATTTATGCAAATTAGCCGTTTTGATGTTATTGGAGTTGTCATAGAGTTGTTCTAAAGCAATAGCGACAGTGTATTTGGAACAACTTAACAATCCTAAATTAAGGTGTAGAATTGATTTTTTAGTACATACATACACGTTAAGCAATCGATATCCAGATGCGTAAAAATATGAACTTTACATATTTCTGTTAAATAGCCGTTTTGATGTTATTGGAGTTGTTATAGAGTTGTCGTATAGCCATAACGACAGTGTCTTTGGAGCAATTTCACAATCTTAAGTTAAAGTGTAGAATCGATTTTTCGATACATACACATTAAGCAATCGATATGAAGTTGCGTAAAAATACGAACTTTACATATTTATGCTAACTCGCCGATTTGATGTTGTTGGAGTTGTCACAGAGTTGTAGTATAGCCATAGCGACAGTGTATTTGGGGAAATTTCACAATCTTATATTAAGGTGTAGAATCAATTTTTTAGAACATACACATTAAGGAATCGATATCAGGTAGCGTAAAATATGAACTTTACATTTTTATGCTAATTACCCTTTTTGAAGTTATTGGAGTTGTTATAGAGTTGCCCTATAGCAATAACGACAGTGTATTTGGAACAATTTTACAATCTTAAATTAAGATGCAAAATTGATTTTTGGTACATACATATTATGCAATCGATATCAAGATGCGTAAAAATATGAACTTTACATATTTATGCTAAGTAGCCGTTTTGATGTTATTGGAGTTGTCATAGAGTTGTCGTATAGCCATAGCGACAGTGTATTTAGAGCAATTTCACAATCGTATATTAAGGTGTATTATCGATTTTTTAGTACATACACATTAAGCAATCGATATCAAG
>NW_024394163.1:0-11725 GCF_016617805.1 Bactrocera tryoni
TGGAATTTTCCAAATGCACTGCCGTTTTGGCTTTAAGCCAATTTCAGTAAGATGAAGAAGGTTAATTAACTTTAGTATGTGAAGCTAATGACTTGAGGCAACTTTATATGGATATCTAAATTTCTACATGCAAGAAAATCGGTTTTATACCTAAATGTAAAATTGTGTAATTTTCCCAAAAGCACTGCCATTATAGCATTATGTCAACTTGAGTAAGATATAGAGTGTTAATTAACTTTAATATGTGAAGCTAATTATTTGAGGCAACTTTAAATGGTTTTCTAAATGCGTATATGCAAGAAAATTGGTTTTATACCTAACTGTAAAATTCTAGAATTTTTCCAAATGCACTGCCGTTATAGAATTTTGTCAACTTGAGAAGGATGTAGAGTGTTTAATAACTTTAATATGTGAAACTTATGATTTGACGCAACTTGATATGGATTTCTAAATGTGTACATACAAGAAAATCGGTTTTATACCTAAATGTAAAATTGTGGACTTTTTCCAAAAGCACTGCCGTTTTGGCTTTATGCCAACTTCAGTAAGATGAAAAGGGTTAATTAACTTTAATATGTGAAGCTAATGATTTGAGACAACTTTATATGGATTTCTAAATGTGTACATGCAAACTTAAACTTATGATTTGAAGGAACTTGATATGGATTTCTAAATGCGTATATGCAAGAAAATCGGTTTTATAACTAAATATAAAATTCTGGAATTTTCCAAATGCACTGCCGTTTTGGCTTTATTTCAAATTCAGTAAGATGAAGAAGGTTAGTTTACTTTAAAATGTGAAGCTAATGATTTGAGGCAACTTTATATAGATTTTTTAATTTGTTCATGCAAGAAAATCGGTTTTATACCTAAATGTAAAATTCTGTAATTTTCCCAAAAGCACTGCCGTTATAGCATTATGTCAACTTGAGTAAGATATAAAGGGTTAATTAACTTTAATATGTGAAGTTAAAGATTTGCAAATGTGTGTATGCAAGAAAATCGGTTTTATGCCTAAATGTAAAGTTCTGGAATTTTCCAAATGCACTGCCGTTTTGGCTTTATGCCAACTTCAGTAAGATGGAGAAGGTTATTCAACTTTAATTTTTGAAGCTAATACTTTGAAGCAATTATTTGTGGATTTCTAAATGTGTACATGCAAGTCAATCGGCTTTATGCCTAAATGCAAAATTCTGTAATTTTCCCAAAAGCACTGCTGTTTTGGCTTTATGTCAACTTCAGTAAGATGAAGAAGGTTAATTAACTTTAATATGTGAAGCTAATGATTTGAGGCAACTTTACATAGATTTCTTAATTTGTACATGCAAGAAAATAGGTTTTATATCTAAATGTAAAATTCGGTAATTTTCCCAAAAGCACTGCCGTTACAGCATTGTGTCAACTAGAGTAAGATATAGAGGGTTAATTAACTTTAATATGTGAAGTTAATGATTTGCAAATGTGTATATGAAAGAAAATCGGTTTTATGCCTAAATGTAAATTTCTGGAATTTTCCAAATGCACTGCCGTTTTGGCTTTATGCCAACTTCAGTAAGATGAAGAAGGTTAATTAACTTTAGTATGTGAAGCTAATGACTTGAGGCAACTTTATATGGATTTCTAAATTTCTACATGCAAGAAAATCGGTTTTATATTAAATGTTAAATTGTGTAATTTTCCCAAAAGCACTGCCATTATAGTATTATGTCAACTTGAGTAAGATAGAGAGTGTTAATTAACTTTAATATGTGAAGCTAATTATTTGAGGCAACTTTAAATGGATTTCTAAATGCGTATATGCAAGAAAATTTGTTTTATACCTAACTGTAAAATTCTAGAATTTTTCCAAATGCACTGCCGTTATAGAATTTTGTCAACTTGAGAAGGATGAAGAGTGTTTATTAACTTTAACATGTGAAACTTATGATTTGAAGCAACTTGATATGGATTTCTAAATGTGTATATGCAAGAAAATCGGTTTTATAACTAAGTATAAAGTTCTGGAATTTTCCAAATGCACTACCGTTTTGGCTTTATGTCAACGTCAGTAAGATGAAGAATGTTAGTTTACTTTAAAATGGGAAGCTAATGATTTGAGGCAACTTTATATGGATTTCTAAATGTTTACATGCAAGAAAATCGGCTTTATACCTAAATGTAAAATTCTGCAATTTTCCCAAAAGCACTGCCGTTATAGCATTATGTCAACTTGAGTAAGATATAGAGGGTTAATTAACTTTAATATCTAAAGTTAATGATTTGAGGCAACTTGGTATGGATTTATATATGTTAATTAACTTTAGTATGTGAAGCTAATGATTTCAGCGATCTTGATATGGATTTATAACCGTGTACATGCAAGAAAATCGGTTTTATACCTAAAGGTAAAATTCTGGAATTTTCCAAATGCACTGCCGTTTTGTCTTTATGCCAACTTCAGTAAGATGAAGAAGGTTAATAAACTTTACTATGTGATGCTAATGATTTAAAGCAATTCGTTGTGGATTTCTAAATGTGTATACGCAAGAAAATCGGTTTTATACCTAAATGTAAAATTCTATAATTTTTCCAAATGCACTGCCGTTATAGCATTATGTCAACTTGAGAAGGATGTAGAGTGTTAGTTAACTTTAATATGTGAAGCTAATGATTTGAAGCAACTTGATATGGATTTCTAAATGTGTATGTGCAAGAAAATCGGTTTTATACCTAAATGTAAACTTGTGCAATTTTTCCACATGCACTGCCGTTATAGCATTATGTCAACTTGAGTAAGATGAAGAGGGTTAATTAACTTTAATATGTAAAGTTAATGAGTTGAGGTAACTTCATATTTATTTCTAAATGTGTACATGCAAGAAAATCGGTTTTATACCTAACACTAAAATTGTGGACTTTTTCCAAATGCACTGCTGTTATGGCTTTATGTCAACTCGAGTAAAATGGTGAGAGTAAGTTAACTTTAATACGTGGAGCTAATGATTTGAAGGAATTCGTTGTGGATTTCTAAATGTGTACATGTAAGGAAATCGGTTTTATGCCTAAATGTAAAATTCTGGAAATTTCCAAATGCACTGCCGTTTTGGCTTTATGTCAGCTTCAGTAAGATGAAGAAGGTTAATTAACTTTGATATGTTAAGTTAATGATTTGAAGCAACTTGATATGGATTTCTAAAGGTGTACATGCAAGAAAATCGGTTTTATACCTCAATGTAAAATTGTGGACTTTTTCCAAATGCACTGTTTTTATGGCTTTATGTCAACTTCAGTAAGATGAAAAGGGTTAATTAACTTTAATATGTGAAGCTAATGATTTGAGGCAATTTTATATGGATTTCTAAATGTGTACATGCAAGAAAATCGGTTTTATACCTAAATCTAAAATTCTAGAATTTTTCCAAATGCACTGCCGTTATAGAATTATGTCAACTTGGGAAGGATGTAGAGTGTTTATTAACTTTAATATGTGAAACTTATGATTTGAAGCAACTTGATATGGATTTCTAAATGTGTATATGCAAGAAAATCGGTTTTATAACTAAATATAAAATTCTGGAATTTTCCAAATGCACTGCCGTTTTGGCGTTATGTCAACTTCAGTAAGACGAAGAAGGTTAGTTTACTTTAAAATGTGAAGCTTATGATTTGCGGCAACTTAATATGGATTTCTAAATTTCTACTTGCAAGAAAAAGCACTACCGTTATAGCATTATGTTAACTTGAGTAAGATATAGTGGGTTAATTAACTTTAATATCTAACGTTAATGATTTGAGGCAAATTGGTATGGATTTATATATGTTAATTAACTTTAATATGTGAAGCTAATGATTTCAGCGAACTTGATATGGATTTATAAAAGTGTATATGCAAGAAAATCGGTGTTATACCTAAATGTAAAATTCTGGAAATTTCCAAATGCACTGCCGTTTTGGCTTTATGGCAACTTCAGTAAGATGGAGAAGGTTATTCAACTTTAATATTTGAAACTAATGATTTGAAACAACTTGACATGGATTTCTAAATGTGTATATGTGAGAAAATCGATTTCATACCTACATAAATGTAAGATTCTAGAATTTTTTCAAATGCACTGCCGTTTTGGATTTATGCCAACTTCAGTAAGATGATGAAGGTTAATTAACTTTAATATGTGAAGCTAATACTTCGAAGCAATTATTTGTGGATTTCTAAATGTGTATATGCAAGAAAATCGGTTTATACTTAAATGTAAAACTCTGGAATTTTCCAAATGCACTGTCGTTTTGGCTTAATGTCAACTTCAGTAAGATGAAGTAGGTTTATTAACTTCAATATGTAAAGTTAATGATTTGAGGCAACTTGATATGGATTTCTAAATGTGTACATGCAAGAAAATCGGTTTATACCTAAATCTAAAATTCTAGAATTTTTCCAAATGCACTGCCGTTATAGAATTATGTCAACTTGGGAAGGATGTAGAGTCTTTATTAACTTTAATATGTGAAACTTATGATTTGAAGCAACTTGATATGGATTTCTAAATGTGTATATGCAAGAAAATCGGTTTTATGCCTAAATGTAAAATTCTGGAATTTTCCAAATGCACTGCCGTTTTGGCTTTATGCCAACTTCAGTAAGATGAAGAAGGTAAATTAAATTTAGTATGTGAAGCTAATGACTTGAGGCAACTTTATATGGATTTCTAAATTTCTACATGCAAGAAAATCGGTTTTATACCCAAATGTAAAATTGTGTAATTTTCCCAAAAGTACTGCCGTTATAGCATTATGTCAACTTGAGTAAGATATAGAGGGTTAATTAACTTTAATATGTGAAGTTAATGATTAGAGGCAACTTGATATGAATTGCCAAATGTGTATATGAGAGAAAATCAGTTTTATACCTAAATGTAAAATTTTGTAATTTTCCCAAAAGCACTGCCGTTATAGCATTGTGTCAACTTGAGTAAGATATAGAGGATTAATTAACTTTAATATGTGAAGTTATTGATTTGCAAATGTGTATATGCAAGAAAATCGGTTTTATGCCTAAATGTAAAATTCTGGAAACTTCCAAATGCACTGCCGTTTTGGCTTTATGCCAACTTCAGTAAGATGGCCAGGGTTATTAGACTTTAATATGTGAAGCTAATGATTTGAGGCAACTTGATATGGATTTCTAAATGTGTACATGCAAGAAAATCAGTTTTATACCCAAATGTAAATTTTTGTAATTTTCCAAATGCACTGCCGTTTTGGCTTTATGCCAACTTCAGTAAGATGGCCAGGGTTAATAGACTTTAATATGTGAAGCTAATGATTTGAGGCAACTTTATATGGATTTCTAAATGTGTATATGCAAGAAAATCGGTTTTATACCTAAATGTAAAATTCTGTAATTTTCCCAAAAGTACTGCCGTTATAGCATTATGTCAACTTGAGTAAGATATAGAGGGTTAATTAACTTTAATATGTGAAGTTAATGATAAGAGGCAACTTGATATGAATTGCCAAATGTGTATGTGAGAGAAAATCAGTTTTATACCTAAATGTAAAATTTTGTAATTTTCCCAAAAGCACTGCCATTATAGCATTATGTCAACTTGAGTAAGATATAGAGTGTTAATTAACTTTAATATGTGAAGCTAATGATTTCAGCGAACTTGATATGGATTTATAACCGTGTACGTGCAAGAAAATCGGTTTTATACCTAAATGTAAAATTCTGGAATTTTCCAAATGCACTGATGTTTTCTCTTTATGCCAACTTCAGTAAGATGGAGAAGGTTAGTTAACTTTAATATGTAAAGCTAATACTTTGAAGCAATTACTTGTGGATTTCTAAATGTGTACATGCAAGAAAATCGATTTTATACCTACATATATGTAAAATTCTAGAATTTTTTCAAATGCACTGCCGTTTTGGATTTATGCCAACTTCAGTAAGATGAAGAAGGTTAATTAACTTTAATTTGTGAAGCTAATGATTTGAGTCAACTTTATATGTATTTCTAAATGTGTATATGCAAGAAAATCGGTTTTATGCCTAAATGTAAAATTCTGGAATTTTCCAAATTCACTGCCGTTTTGGCTTTATGTCAACTTCAGTAAGATGAAGAAGGTTAATTAACTTTAATTTGTGAAGCTAATGATTTGAGTCAACTTTATATGGATTTCTAAATGTGCATATGCGAGAAAATCGGTTTTATACCTAAATCTAAAATTGTGGACTTTTTCCAAATGCACTGCCGTTGTGGCTTTATGTCAACTTCAGTAAGATGAAGAAGGTTTATTAATTTAAATATGTAAAGTTAATGATATGAGGCAACTTGATATGGATTTCTAAATGTTTGCATGCAAGAAAATCGGTTTTATACCTAAAATCTAAAATTGTGGACTTTTTCCAAATGCACTGCCGTTATGGCTTTATGTCAACTTGAGTAAGATGGTGAGGGTTAGTTAACTTTAATGATTTGAAGCAATTCGTTGTTGATTTCTAAATGTGTAGATGCAAGGAAATCGGTTTTATGCCAAAATATAAAATTGTGTAATTTTTCCAAATGCACTGTCGTTTTGGCTTTATGCCAACTTCAGTAAGAAGAAGAACGTTAATTATCTTTACTATGTGAAGCTAATGATTTAAAGCAATTCGTTGTGGATTTCTAAATGTGCATGCGCAAGAAAATCGGTTTTATACTTAAATGTAAAATTCTAGAATTTTTCCAAATGCACTGCCGTTTTGGCTTTATGTCAACTTCAGTAAGATGAATAATGTTAATTAACTTTCAAATGTGAAGCTACTGATTTGAAGCAACTTGATATGGATTTCTAAACGTGTATATGCAAGAAAATCGGTTTTATACCTAAATCTAAAATTGTGGACTTTTTCCAAATGCACTGCCGTTGTGGCTTTATGTCAACTTCAGTAAGATGAAGAAGGTTAATTAACCTTAATATGTGAAGTTAATGATTTGAGGCAACTTGATATGGATTTCTAAATGTGTACATGCAAGAAAATCGGTTTTATGCCTAAATGTAAAATTCTGGAATTTTCCAAATGCACTGCCGTTTTGGCTTTATGCCGACTTCAGTAAGATGAAGAAGGTTAATTAACTTTACTATGTGAAGCTAATGATTTAAAGCAACTTGATATGGATTTCTAAATGTGTATATGCAAGAAAATCGGTTTTATACTAAAATCGGTTTTATACCTAAATCTAAAATTGTGGACTTTTTCCAAATGCACTGCCGTTGTGGCTTTATGTCAACTTCAGTAAGATGAAGAATGTTATTTAACTTTAATATGTGAAGCTTATGATTTGAGGCAACTTTGTATGGATTTCCAAATTTATACATGCAAGAAAATCGGTTTTATACCTAAATGTATAACTGTGTAATTTTCCCAAAAGCGCTGCTATTATAGCATTATGTCAACTTGAGTAAGATATAGAGTGTTAATTAACTTTAATATGTGAAGTTAATGATTTTAGCGAACTTGATATGGATTTATAACCGTGTACATGCAAGAAAATCGGTTTTTTACCTAAATGTAAAATTCTAAAATTTTCCAAATGCACTGCCTTTTTGGCTTTATGCCAACTTCAGTAAGATGGAGAAGGTTATTTAACTTTGATATTTGAAGCTAATGATTTGAAGCAACTTGGCATGCATTTCTAAATGTGTACATGCAAGAAAATCGATTTTATACCTACATAAATGTAAAATTCTAGAATTTTTTCATGTGCACTGCCGTTTTGGAATTATGCCAACTTCAGTAAGATGGTGAAGGTTAATTAACTTTAATATGTAAAGCTAATACTTTGAAATAATTATTTGTGGATTTCTAAATGTGTACATGCAAGAAAATCGGTCTTATACCTAAATGTAAAACTCTGGAATTTTCCAAATGCACAGCCGTTTTGGCTTTATGCCAACTTCAGTAAGATGAAGAAGGTTTATTTACTTTAATATGTAAAGTTAATGATTTGAGGCAACTTGATATGGATTTCTAAATGTTTACATGCAAGGAAATCGGTTTTATGCCAAAATGTAAAATTGTGTAATTTTTCCAAATGCACTGTCGTTTTGGCTTTATGCCAACTTCAGTAAGGTGAAGAAGGTTAATTAACTTTACAGTGTGAAGCTAATGATTTAAAGCAATTCGTTGTGGATTTCTAAATGTGTATACGCAAGAAAATCGGTTTTTTACCTAAATGTAAAATTCTGGAATTTTCCAAATGCACTGCCGTTTTGGCTTTATGCCAACTTCAGTAAGATGGAGAAGGTTATTCAACTTTAATTTTTGAAGCTAATAATTTGAAGCAACTTGACATGGATTTCTAAATGTGTATATGCAAGGAAATCGATTTTATACCTACATAATTGTAAAATTCTAGAATTTTTTCAAATGCACTGCCATTTTGGACTTATGCCAACTTCAGTAAGATGGTGAAGGTTAATTAACTTTAATATGTGAAGCTTATACTTTGAAGCAATTATTTGTGGATTTCTAAATATGTACATGCAAGTCAATCGGTTTTATGCCTAAATGTAAAATTCTGTAATTTTCCCAAAAGCACTGCCGTTTTGGCTTTATGTCAACTTCAGTAAGATGAAGAAGGTTAATTAACTTTAATATGTGAAGTTAATGATTTGAGGCAACTTGATATGGATTTCTAAATGTGTACATGCAAGAAAATTGGTTTTATACCTAAATGTAAAATTCTGTAATTTTCCCAAATGCACTGCCGTTATAGCATTCTGTCAACTTGAGTAAGATATAGAGGGTTAATTAACTTTAATATGTGAAGTAAATGATCTGAGGCAATTAGATATGTATTTCTAAATGTGTATATGCAAGAAAATCGGTTTAATACCTAAATCTAAAATTCTGGAATTTTCCAAATGCACTGCCGTTGTGGCTTTATGTCAACTTCAGTAAGATGAAGAAGGTTAATTAACTTTAATATGTGAAGTTAATGATTTGAGGCAACTTGATATGGATTTCTAAATGTGTACATGCAAGAAAATCGGTTTTATGCCTAAATGTAAAATTCTGGAATTTTCCAAATGCACTGCCGTTTTGGCTTTATGCCGACTTCAGTAAGATGAAGAAGGTTAATTAACTTTACTATGTGAAGCTAATGATTTAAAGCAACTTGATATGGATTTCTAAATGTGTATATGCAAGAAAATCGGTTTTATACTAAAATCGGTTTTATACCTAAATCTAGAATTGTGGACTTTTTCCAAATGCACTGCCGTTGTGGCTTTATGTCAACTTCAGTAAGATGAAGAATGTTAATTAACTTTAAAATGTGAAGCTACTGATTTGAAGCAACTTGATATGGATTTCTAAACGTGTATATGCAAGAAAATCGGTTTTATACCTAAATCTAAAATTGTGGACTTTTTCCAAATGCACTGCCGTTGTGGCTTTATGTCAACTTCAGTAAGATGAAGAAGGTTAATTAACCTTAATATGTGAAGTTAATGATTTGAGGCAACTTGATATGGATTTCTAAATGTGTACATGCAAGAAAATCGGTTTTATGCCTAAATGTAAAATTGTGGAATTTTCCAAATGCACTGCCGTTTTGGCTTTATGCCGACTTCAGTAAGATGAAGAAGGTTAATTAACTTTACTATGTGAAGCTAATGATTTGAAGCAACTTGATATGGATTTCTAAATGTGTATATGCAAGAAAATCGGTTTTATACTAAAATCGGTTTTATACCTAAATCTAAAATTGTGGACTTTTTCCAAATGCACTGCCGTTGTGGCTTTATGTCAACTTCAGTAAGATGAAGAATGTTATTTAACTTTAATATGTGAAGCTTATGATTTGAGGCAACTTTGTATGGATTTCCAAATTTATACATGCAAGAAAATCGGTTTTATACCTAAATGTATAACTGTGTAATTTTCCCAAAAGCGCTGCTATTATAGCATTATGTCAACTTGAGTAAGATATAGAGTGTTAATTAACTTTAATATGTGAAGTTAATGATTTTAGCGAACTTGATATGGATTTATAACCGTGTACATGCAAGAAAATCGGTTTTTTACCTAAATGTAAAATTCTAAAATTTTCCAAATGCACTGCCTTTTTGGCTTTATGCCAACTTCAGTAAGATGGAGAAGGTTATTTAACTTTGATATTTGAAGCTAATGATTTGAAGCAACTTGGCATGCATTTCTAAATGTGTACATGCAAGAAAATCGATTTTATACCTACATAAATGTAAAATTCTAGAATTTTTTCATATGCACTGCCGTTTTGGAATTATGCCAACTTCAGTAAGATGGTGAAGGTTAATTAACTTTAATATGTGAAGCTAATACTTTGAAATAATTATTTGTGGATTTCTAAATGTGTACATGCAAGAAAATCGGTTTTATACCTAAATGTAAAACTCTGGAATTTTCCAAATGCACAGCCGTTTTGGCTTTATGCCAACTTCAGTAAGATGAAGAAGGTTTATTTACTTTAATATGTAAAGTTAATGATTTGAGGCAACTTGATATGGATTTCAAAATGTTTACATGCAAGGAAATCGGTTTTATGCCAAAATGTAAAATTGTGTAATTTTTCCAAATGCACTGTCGTTTTGGCTTTATGCCAACTTCAGTAAGGTGAAGAAGGTTAATTAACTTTACAGTGTGAAGCTAATGATTTAAAGCAATTCGTTGTGGATTTCTAAATGTGTATACGCAAGAAAATCGGTTTTTTACCTAAATGTAAAATTCTGGAATTTTCCAAATGCACTGCCGTTTTGGCTTTATGCCAACTTCAGTAAGATGGAGAAGGTTATTCAACTTTAATTTTTGAAGCTAATAATTTGAAGCAACTTGACATGGATTTCTAAATGTGTATATGCAAGGAAATCGATTTTATACCTACATAATTGTAAAATTCTAGAATTTTTTCAAATGCACTGCCATTTTGGACTTATGCCAACTTCAGTAAGATGGTGAAGGTTAATTAACTTTAATATGTGAAGCTTATACTTTGAAGCAATTATTTGTGGATTTCTAAATATGTACATGCAAGTCAATCGGTTTTATGCCTAAATGTAAAATTCTGTAATTTTCCCAAAAGCACTGCCGTTTTGGCTTTATGTCAACTTCAGTAAGATGAAGAAGGTTAATTAACTTTAATATGTGAAGTTAATGATTTGAGGCAACTTGATATGGATTTCTAAATGTGTACATGCAAGAAAATTGGTTTTATACCTAAATGTAAAATTCTGTAATTTTCCCAAATGCACTGCCGTTATAGCATTCTGTCAACTTGAGTAAGATATAGAGGGTTAATTAACTTTAATATGTGAAGTAAATGATCTGAGGCAATTAGATATGTATTTCTAAATGTGTATATGCAAGAAAATCGGTTTAATACCTAAATCTAAAATTCTGGAATTTTCCAAATGCACTGCCGTTGTGGCTTTATGTCAACTTCAGTAAGATGAAGAAGGTTAATTAACTTTAATATGTGAAGTTAATGATTTGAGGCAACTTGATATGGATTTCTAAATGTGTACATGCAAGAAAATCGGTTTTATGCCTAAATGTAAAATTCTGGAATTTTCCAAATGCACTGCCGTTTTGGCTTTATGCCGACTTCAGTAAGATGAAGAAGGTTAATTAACTTTACTATGTGAAGCTAATGATTTGAAGCAACTTGATATGGATTTCTAAATGTGTATATGCAAGAAAATCGGTTTTATACTAAAATCGGTTTTA
>NW_024394164.1:0-2786 GCF_016617805.1 Bactrocera tryoni
AGTTGCTTCAAATCATTAACATCAAATATTTAAGTTAATTAGCCTTCTTCATCTTATTGAAGTTGACATAAAGCCATAACGGCAATGCATTTGGAAGAATTCGACAATCTTATTTTCAGGTATAAAGTCGATTTTCTTGTATATACACATGAAGCAGTCGATATTAAGTTGCTTCAATTCATTAACATCAAATATTAAAGTTTATTAGCCTTCGTCATCTTGCTGAAGTTGACATAAAGCCATAACGGCAATGCATTTGGAAGAATTCGACAATCTTATTTTCAAGTATAAAGTCGATTTTCTTGTATATACACATGTAGCAGTCGATATTGAGTTGCTTCAAATCATTAACATCAAATATTTATGTTAATTAGCCTTCGTCATCTTGCTGAAGTTGACATAAAGCCATAACGGCAATGCATTTGGAAGAATTCGACAATCTTATTTTCAGGTATAAAGTCGATTTTCTTGTATATACACATTAATCAGTCGGTGTTGAGTTGCTTCAAATCATTAACATCAAAAATGTAGGTTTATTAGCCTTCTACATCTTATCGAAGTTGACATAAAGCCATAACGGCAGTGCATTTGGAAGAATTCGACAACCTTATATTCAGGTATAAAGTCGATTTTCTTGTATATACACATTTAGCCGTCGGTATTGAGTTGCTTCAAATCATTAACATCAAAAATGTAGGTTTATTAGCCTTCTTCATCTTATCGAAGTTGACATAAAGCCATAACGGCAGTGCATTTGGAAGAATTCTACAATCCTATATTCAGATATAAAGTCGATTTTCTTGTATATACACATTTACCAGTCGGTATTGAGTTGCTTCAAATCATTAACATCAAATATTTAAGTTAATTAGCCTTCTTCATTTTATCGAAGTTGACATAAAGCCATAACGGCAGTGCATTTGAAAGAATTCGACAATCTTATATTTCGGTATAAAGTCGATTTTCTTGTATATACACATTTAGCAGTCGATATTGAGTTGCTTTAAATCATTAACATCAAATATAAAAGTTTATTAGCCTTCTTCATCTTATCGAAGTTGACATAAAGCCATAACCGCAGTGCACTTGTAAGAATTCGACGATCTTATTTTCAGCTATAAAGTCGATTTTTCTGTATATACACATTTAGCAGTCGGTGCTGAGTTGGTTCAAATCATTAACATCAAATATTTAAGTTCATTAGCCTTCTTCATCTTATTGAAGTTGACATAAATCCATAACGGCAGTGCATTTGGAAGAATTCGACAATCTTATATTCAGGTATAAAGTCGGTTTTCTTGTATATACACATTTAGCGGTCGGTGCTGAGTTGCTTCAAATCATTAGCATCAAATATTTAAGTAAATTAGCCTTCTTCATCTTATCGAAGTTGACATAAAGCCATAACGGCACTGCATTTTTAAGAATTCGACAATTTTATATTCAGGTATAAAGTCGATTTTCTTGTATATACACATTTAACAGTCGGTATTGAGTTGCTGCAAATATTTAAGTTAATTGGCTTTCTTTATCTTATCGAAGTTGACATAAAGCCATAACGGCAGTGCATTTGGAAGATTTCTACAATCTTATACTCAGATATTAAGTCGATTTTCTTGTATATACACATTTAACAGTCGGTATTGAAATGCTTCAAATCAATAACATCAAATATTTAAGTTAATTAGCCTTCTTCATCTTATCGAAGTTGACATAAAGCCATAACGGCAGTGCATTTGAAAGAATTCGACAATCTTATATTCCGGTATAAAGTCGATTTTCTTTATTTTGCAGTCGATATTGAGTTGCTTCAAATCATTAACATCAAATATAAAAGTTTATTAGCCTTCTTCATCTTATCGAAGTTGACATAAAGCCATAACGGCAGTGCATTTGGAAGAAATCGATAATCTTATATTCAGGTATAAAGTCGATTTTCTTGTATATACATATTTAGCAGTCGATATTGAGTTGCTTCAAATCATTAACATCAAATATTTAAGTTATTTAGCCTTCTTCATCTTGCTGAAGTTGACATAAACCGATAACGGCAGTGCGTTTGGGAGAATTCGACAATCTTATATTCAGGTATAAAGTCGATTTTCTTGTATATACACATTTAGCAGTCAATATTGATTTGCTTTAAATCATTAGTATCAAATATTTAAGATAATTAACCTTCTTCATCTTACTGAAGTTGACATAAGGCCATAACTGCAGTGCTTTTGGAAGAATTCGACAATTTTATATTCAGGTATAAAGTCGATTTTCTTGTATATACACATTCAGCAGTCAGAATTGAGTTGCTTCAAATCATTAATATCAAATATTTATGTTAATTAACCTTCTTCATCTTATCGAATTTGACATAAAGCCATAACGGCAGTGCATTTGTAAGAATTCGACGATCTTATATTCAGCTATAAAGTCGATTTTTCTGTATATACACATTTAGCAGTCGGTGCTGAGTTGGTTCAAATCATTAACATCAAATATTAAAGTTTATTAGCCTTCTACGTTTTATCGAAGTTGACATAAAGCCATAACGGCAGTGCATTTAGAAGAATTCGACAATCTTATATTCAGGAAAAAGTCGATTTTCTTGCACATACACAGTTAGCAGTCGGTATTGAGTTGACTCAAATCATTAACATCAAATATTTATGTTAATTAACCTTCTTCATCTTATCGAAGTTGACATAAAACCATAACGGTAATGCATTTGGAAGAATTCGACAATCTTAATTTCAGGTATAAAGTCGATTTTCTTGTATATACATATTTAG
>NW_024394165.1:0-9381 GCF_016617805.1 Bactrocera tryoni
AATCGATATTGAGTAGCTTCTAATCATTAACTTCACTAATATAAGTTAGTTAACTTTCTTCATCTTACTGAAATTGACATTAAGCCATAACGGCAGTACATTTGGAAGAATTGCACAATCTTGTGTTTAGGTATAAATTAATTTTCTTGTATATACGCATTTAGCAATCGATATTGTGAAGTCGATTTTCTTGTATATTCACATTTAGCAATTGATATTTATATGCTTCAAATCACTAGCTTCACATATTAAATTAATTAAACTTCTTCATCTTACTGAAGTTGACATAAAACAAACACGGCAGTGCATTTGGAAGAATTCCTGAATCTTATATTTACTATGTGTATAAAGTCGATTTTCTTGTATACACACATTTAGCAATCGATATTGAGTAGCTTCTAATCATTAACTTCACATATTTAAGTTATCTTTCTTTATCTTAATGAAGTTGACATAAAGCCAAAACGGCAGTGCATTTGAAAAATTCCCAAATCTTATATTTAAATATAAAGTCGATTTTCTTGTATATACATATTTAGCAGTCGATATTGAGTAGCCTTTAATCATTAACTGCACATATTTAAGTTAGTTAACTTTCTTCATCTTAATGAAGTTGACATAAAAAAAAACGGCAGTGCATTTGGAAAAATTCCATAATGTTACATTTAGATATAAAGTCGATTTTCTTGTATGTACACATTTAGCATTCGATATTGAGTAGCTTCTAATCATTAGTTTTACATATTTAAGTTAATTAACCTTTAATATCTTACTGAAGTTGACATAAAGCCATAACGGCAATGCATTTGGAAAAATTCCATAATATTACATTTAGATATAAAGTCGATTTTCTTGTATATATACATTTGGCAATCGATATTGAGTAGCTTCTAATCATTAACTTCACATATTTAAGTTAATTAACCTTCTTCATCTTACTGAAGTTGACATGAAGCCATAACGGCAGTTCATTTGGAAGAATTCCAGAATCTTATATTTGCTATATGTATAAAGTCGATTTTCTTATATACACACATTTAGCAATCGATATTGAGTAGCTTCTAACCATTAGCTTCACAAATTTAAGTTAGTTAACTTTCTTCATCTTACTGAAGTTGACCTAAAGACATAACGGCAGAGCATTTGGAAAAATTCCATAATCTTATATTTAGATATAAAGTCGATTTTCTTGTATATACACATTTAGCATTCGATATTGAGTAGCTTCTAATCATTAGTTTTACATATTTAAGTTAATTAACCTTTAATATCTTACTGAAGTTGACATAAAGCCATAACGGCAATGCATTTGGAAAAATTCCATAATGTTACATTTAGATATAAAGTCGATTTTCTTGTATATACACATTTAGCAATCGATATTGAGTAGCTTCTAATCATTAACTTCACATATTTAAGTTAATTAACCTTCTTCATCTTACTGAAGTTGACATGAAGCCATAACGGCAGTACATTTGGAAGAATTCCAGAATCTTATATTTGCTATATGTATAAAGTCGATTTTCTTGTATACACACATTTAGCAATCGATATTGAGTAGCTTCTAACCATTAACTTCACATATTTAAGTTAGTTAACTTTCTTCATCTTACCGAAGTTGACCTAAAGACATAAAGGCAGAGCATTTGAAAAAATTCCATAATCTTATATTTAGATATAAAGTCGATTTCCTTGTGTATACACATTTAGCATTCGATATTGAGTAGCTTCTAATCATAAGTTTTACATATTTAAGTTAATTAACCTTTAATATCTTACTGAAGTTGACATAAAGCCATAACGGCAATGCATTTGGAAAAATTCCATAATCTTATATTTAGATATAAAGTCGATTTTTTTGTATACACACATTTAGCAATCGATACTGAGTAGCTTCTAATCATTAACTTCACATATTTAAGTTAGTTAACTTTTTTCATCTTAATGAAGTTGAAATAAAGCCATAACGGCAGTACATTTCGAAGAATTGCACAATCTTGTGTTTAGGTATAAATGAATTTTCTTGTACATATATACGCATTGGGCAATCGATATTGTCAAGTCGATTTTCTTGTTTATTCACATTTAGCAATCGATATTGATATGCTTCAAATCACTAGCTTCACATATTTAAGTTAATTAAACTTCTTCATCTTACTGAAGTTGACATAAAGCCATAACGACAGTGCATTTGGAAGAATTCCTGAATCTTATATTTACTATGTGTATAAAGTCGATTTTATTGTATATACACATTTAGCAATCGATATTGAGTAGCTTCTAATCATTAACTTCACATATTTAAGTTAGTTAACTTTCTTCATCTTACTGCAGTTGACATAAAGCCAAAACGGCAGTGCATTTGGAAGAATTCTAAAATCTTACATTTAGATATAAAGTCGATTTTCTTATATATACACATTTAGAAGTCGATATTGAGTAGCTTTTAATCATCAGTTTTACATATTTAAGTTAATTAACCTTTAACATCTGACATAAAGCCATAACGACAGTGCATTTGGGAGAATTCCTGAATCTTATATTTACTATGTGTATAAAGTCGTTTTTCTTGTATATACACATTTAGCAATCGATATTGTCAAGTCGATTTTCTTGTATATTCACATTTAGCAATCGATATTGACATGCTTCAAATCACTAGCTTCACATATTAAATTAATTAAACTTCTTCATCTTATTGAAGTTGACATAAAACAAACACGGCAGTGCATTTGGAAGAATTCCTGAATCTTATATTTACTATGTGTATAAAGTCGATTTTCTTGTATACACACATTTAGCAATCGATATTGAGTAGCTTCTAATCATTAACTTCACATATTTAAGTTAGTTAACTTTCTTCATCTTAATGAAGTTGACATAAAGCCAAAACGGCAGTGCATTTGAAAAATTCCCAAATCTTATATTTAAATATAAAGTCGATTTTCTTGTATATACATATTTAGCAGTCGATATTGAGTAGCCTTTAATCATTAACTGCACATATTTAAGTTAGTTAACTTTCTTCATCTTAATGAAGTTGACACAAAACAAAAACAGCAGTGCATTTGGAAAAATTCCATTATCTTATATTGAGGTATAAAGTCGATTTTCTTGTATATACACATTTAACATTCGATATTGAGTAGCTTCTAATCATTAGCCTCACATATTTAAGTTAATTAACCTTCTTCATCTTACTGAAGTTGACATGAAGCCATAACGGCAGTGCATTGGGAAGAATTCCAGAATCTTATATTTACTATTTGTATAAAGTCGATTTTCTTGTAAACACACATTTAGCAATCGATATTGAGTAGCTTCTAATCATTAACTTCACATATTTAAGTTAGTTAACTTTCTACATCTTACTGAAGTTGACCTAAAGACATATCGGCAGAGCATTTGGAAAAAATCCATAATCTAATATTTAGATATAAAGTCGATTTTTTTGTAAACACACATTTAGCAATCGATATTGTCAAGTCGAATTTCTTGTATATTCACATTTAGCAATCGATATTGATAATGCTTCAAATTACTAGCTTCACATATTTAAGTTAATTAACCTTTTACATCTTACTGAATTGGACGTAAAGCCATAACGGTAGAGCATAAGGAATTACAAATTTTATATTTACCATATGTATAAAGTCGATTTTATTGTATACACACATTTAGCAATCGATATTGAGTAGCTTTTAATCATTAACTGCACATATTTAAGTTAGTTAACTTTCTTCATCTTAATGAAGTTGACCTAAAGACATATCGGCAGAGCATTTGGAAAAATGCCATAATCTTATATTTAGATATAAAGTAGATTTTTTTGTATACACACATTTAGCAATCGATATTGTCAAGTCGAATTTCTTGTATATTCACATTTAGCAATCGATATTGATATGCTTCTAATCATTAGCTTCACATATTTAAGTTAATTAGCCTTTTACATCTTACTGAATTGGACGTAAAGCCATAACGGTAGAGCATAAGGAATTACAAATTTTATATTTACCATATGTATAAAGTCGATTTTATTGTATACACACATTTAGCAATCGATATTGAGTAGCCTTTAATCATTAACTGCACATATTTAAGTTAGTTAACTTTCTTCAACTTAATGAAGTTGACATAAAACAAAAACGGCAGTGCATTTGGAAGAATTCTAAAATCTTATATTTATGTGTAAAGTCGATTTTCTTGTATATTTATATTTAGCAATCGATATTGCATTGCTTCAAATCATTAATTTCGCATATTTAAGTTAATTAACCTTTTACATCTTACTGAAGTTGACATAAAGCCATAACGGCGGTGCATTTGGAAGAATTACAAATTTTATATTTGCTATAAGCATAAAGTCGATTTTCTTGTATACTCACATTTAGCAATCGATATTGAGTAGCTTCTAATCATTAACTTCACTAATTTAAGTTAGTTAACTTTCTTCATCTTACTGAAATTGACATTAAGCCATAACGGCAGTACATTTGGAAGAATTGCACAATCTTGTGTTTAGGTATAAATCAATTTTCTTGTATATACGCATTTAGCAATCGATATTGTCAAGTCGATTTTCTTGTATATTCACATTTAGCAATCGATATTGATATGCTTCAAATCACTAGCTTCACATATTAAATTAATTAAATTTCTTCATCTTACTGAAGTTGACATAAAACAAACACGGCAGTGCATTTGGAAGAATTCCTGAATCTTATATTTACTATGTGTTTAAAGTCGATTTTCTTGTATACACACATTTATCAATCGATATTGCGGAGCTTCTAATCATTAACTTCACATATTTAAGTTAGTTAACTTTCTTCATCTTAATGAAGTTGACATAAAACAAACACGGCAGTGCATTTGGAAGAATTCTTAAATCTTATATTTATGTATAAAATCGATTTCCTTGTATATTCATATTTAGCAATCGATATTGCATTGCTTCAAATCATTAACTTCACATATTTAAGTTTGCTAACCTTCTTCATCTTACTGAAGTTGACATAAAGCCATAAGGGCAGAGCATTTGGAAAAATTCCATAATCTTATATTTAGATATAAAGTCGATTTCTTTTGTATACACACATTAAGCAATCGATATTGAGTAGCTTTTAATCATTAACTTCACATAGTTAAGTTAGTTAACTTTTTTTATCTTAATGAAGTTGGCATAAAACAAAAACGGCAGTGCATTTGGAAGAACTCTAAAATCTTATATTTATGTATAAAGTCGATTTTTTTGTATATTCATATTAAGCAATCGATATTGCATTGCTTCAAATCATTTACTTCACATATTTAAGTTAATTAACACTTTACACCTTACTGAAGTTGACGTAAAGCCAAAACGGCAGTGCATTTGGAAGAATTCCAAATTTTGTATTTGCTATATGCATAAAGTCGATTTTCTTGTATACACACATTTAGCAATCGATATTGAGTATCTTCTAATCATTAACTTCAAAGATTTGAGTTAGTTAACTTTCTTCATCTAACTGAAGTTGACATAAAGCCATAACGGCAGTGCATTTGGAAGAATTCCTGAATCTTATATTTACTATGTGTATAAAGTCGATTTTCTTGTATACACACATTTAGCAATCGATATTGAGTGGTTTCTAATCATTAACTTCACATATTTAAGTAAGTTAACTTTCTTCATCTTAATGAAGTTGACACAAAGCCAAAACGGCAGTGCATTTTGAAAAATTCCAAAATCTTATATTTAAATATAAAGTCGATTTTCTTGTATATACATATTTAGCAGTCGATATTGAGTAGCTTTTAATCATTAACTGCACATATTTAAGTTAGTTAACTTTCTTCATCTTAATGAAGTTGAAGAATTGCACAATCTTGTGTTTAGTCATAAATCAATTTTCTTGTATATACGCATTTGGCAATCGATATTGTCAAGTCGATTTTCTTGTATATTCACATTTAGCAATCGATATTGATATGCTTCAAATCACTAGCTTCACATATTAAATTAATTAAACTTCTTCATCTTACTGAAGTTGACATAAAGCCAAAACGGCAGTGCATTTGGAAGAATTCCTGAATCTTATATTTACTATGTGTATAAAGTCGATTTTCTTGTATATACACATTTAGCAATCGATATTGAGTAGCTTCTAATCATTAACTTCACATATTTAAGTTAGTTAACTTTCTTCATCTTAATGAAGTTGACGTAAAGCCAAAACGGCAGTGCATTTGAAAAATTCCAAAATCTTATATTTAAATATAAAGTCGACTTCCTTGCATACACACCTTTAGCAATCGATACTGAGTAGCTTCTAATCAATAACTTCACATATTTAAGCTAGTTAACTTTCTTCATCTTATTGAAGTTGACATAAACCATAACGGCAGTACATTTGGAAGAACTGCACAATCTTGTGTTTAAGTATACATCAATTTTCTTGTATATACGCATTTAGCAATCGATATTGTCAAGTCAATTTTCTTGTATATTCACATTTAGCAAACGATTTTGATATGCTTTAAATCATTAGTTTTACATATTTAAGTTAATTAGCCTTTTACGTCTTACTGAAGTTGACATAAAGCCATAACGGCAGTGCATTTGGAAGAATTCCTGAATCTTATATTTACTATATGTATAAAGTCGATTTTCTTGTATACACACATTTAGCATCCATTTTAGCCATAACGCCATAACGGCAGTGCATTTGGAAAAATTCCATAATGTTACATTTAGATATAAAGTCGATTTTCTTGTATATACACATTTAGCAGTCGATATTGAGTAGCTTCTAATCATTAACTTCACTTATTTAAGTTTGTTAACCTTCTTCATCTTACTGAAGTTGCATTAAAACAAAAACGGCAGTGCATTTGGAAGATTTCCAGAATCATATATTTACTATATGTATAAAGTCGATTTTCTTGTATACACGCCTTTAGCAATCGATATTGAGTAGCTTCTAATCATTAACTCCACATATTTAAGATAGTTAACTTTCTTCAACTAACTGAAGTTGACATAAAGCCATAACGGCAGTGCATTTGGAAAAATTCCGTAATCTTATATTTAGATATAAAGTCGATTTTTTTGTAAACACACATTTGGCAATCGATATTGGGTAGCCTCTAATCATTAAGATCACATATTTAAGTTAGCTTACTTTCTCCATTTTAATGAAGTTGGCATAAAAAAAACGGCACTGCATTTGGAAGAACTCTAAAGTCTTATATTTATGTATAAAGTCGATTTTTTTGTATATTCATATTAAGCAATCGATATTGCATTGCTTCAAATCGTTAGCTTCACATATTTAATTTAATTAAGCTTCTTCATCTTACTGAAGTTGACGTAAAGCCATAACGGCAGTGCATTTGGAAGAATTCCAAATTTTATATTTGCTATATGCACAAAGTCGATTTTCTTGTATACAAACATTTATCAATCGATACTGAGATGTTTCCAATCAGCAGCTTCACATATTTAAGTTAGTTAACTTTCTTCATCTTACTGAAGTTGACATAAAGCCATAACGGCAGTGCATTTGGAAGAATTCCAGAATCTTATATTTACTATATGTATAAATTCGATTTTCTTGTATACACACATTTAGCAAGCGATATTGAGTAGCTTCTAATCATTAACTTAACATATTTAAGTTAGTTAACTTTCTTAATCTTACTGAAGTTGACATAAAGCCATAACGGCAGAGCATTTGAAAAAATTCCATAATCTTATATTTAGATATAAAGTCGATTTTTTTTTGTATACACACACTAAGCTATCGATATTGAGTAGCTTTTAATCACTAACTTCACATAGTTAAGTTAGGTAACTTTTTTTATCTTAATGAAGCTGACGTAAAGCAAAAACGGCAGGGCATTTGGAAGAATTCTAAAATCTTATATTTATGTATAAAGTCGATTTTCTTGTATATTCATATTTAGCAATCGATATTGCATTGCTTCAAATCATTAACTTCACATATTTCAGTTAGTTAACTTTCTTCATCTTACTGAAGTTGACATAAAGCCATAACGGCAGTACATTTGGAAAAATTGCACAATCTTGTATTTAGGTATAAAGTCGATTTTCTTGTATATACGCATCTAACAATCGATATTGCATTGCTTCTAACCATTAACTCCACATATTCAAGTCAACTAAATTTTTTAACCTTACCGATGTTGACACAAAGCCATAACGGCAGTGCATTTGAAAAAATTCCATAATCTTATATCGATGTATAAAGTCGATTTTCTTGTACATACGCATTTAGCAATCGACATTGAGTTTCTTCAAATCATTAGTTTAACATATTTAAGTTAAATACCTTTTACATCTTACTGAAGTTGACATAAAACCATAACGGAAGTGCACTTAGAAGAATTCCAGAATCTTATATTTAGTATATGTATAAAGCCGATTTTCTTGTATACACACATTAGCAATCGATATTGAGTAGCTTCCAATCTTTAACTTCACATATTTAAGTTAGTTAACTTTCTTCATCTTAATGAAGTTGACATAAAGCAAAAACGGCACTGCATTTAGAAGAATTTAAAATCTTATATTTATGTATAAAGTCGTTTTTCTTGTATATTCATATTTAGCAGTCGATATTGAGTAGCTTCAAATCATAAATTTTACATATTTAAGTTAATTAACCTTTTACATCTTAGTGAAGTTTACATAAAGCCATAACGGCAGTGCATTTAGAAAAATTCCATAATATTATAGGTAGATAAAAAGTCGATTTTCTTGTATATACACATTTAGCTGTCGATATTGAGTAGCTTCTAATCATTAGTTTTACATATTTAAGTTAATTAACTTTTTACATCTTACTGAAGTTGACAAAAAGCCATAACGGCAGTGCATTTGGAAGAATTCCAAATCTTATATTTTTTATATGTATAAAGTCGATTTTCTTGTATACACACATTTGACAATCGATATTGAGTAGCTTCTAATCATTAACTTTACATATTTAAGTTAATTAACCTTTTACATCTTACTGAAGTGCACATAAAGCCATAACGGCAGTGCACTTATAAGAATTCTAGAATCTTATATTTAGTATATGTATGAAGTCGATTTTCTTGTATACACGTATTTAGCAATCGATATTGAGTAGCTTCTAATCATTAACTTCACATATTTAAGTTAGTTAACTCTCTTCATCTTACTGAAGTTTACATAAAGCCATAACGGCAGAGCATTTGGAAAAATTCCATAATCTTATATTTAGATATAAAGTCGATTTTTTTGTATACACACATTTAGCAATCGATATTGTCAAGTCGAATTTATTGTATATTCACATTTAGCAATCGATATTGATATGCTTCTAATCATTAGCTTCACATATTTAAGTT
>NW_024394166.1:0-8229 GCF_016617805.1 Bactrocera tryoni
AATATGCAATCGATATCAGGTAGCGTAGAAATATGAACTTCACATATTTTTGCTAATTAATCGTTTTGATGTTATTGGAGTTGTCATAGAGTTGCCCTATAGCAATAGCGACAGTGTATTTGGAACAATTTCACAATCTTATAATAAGGTGTAGAATCGATTTTTTAGTACATACACATTATGCAATCGATATCAAGGTGCGTAAAGATATGAACTTTACATATTTATGCAAATTAGCCGTTTTGATGTTATTGGAGTTGTCATAGAGTTGCCCTATAGCAATAGCGATAGTGTATTTGGAACAATTTTATAATCTTAAATTAAGATGTTAAATTGATTTTTTGGTACATACATATTATGAAATCGATATCAAGGTGCGTAAAGATATGAACTTTACATATTTGTGCAAATTAGCCGTTTTGATGTTATTGGAGTTGTCATAGAGGTGTTCTATAGCAATAGCGACAGTGTATTTGGAACAACTTTGCAATCTTAAATTAAGGTGTAAAATTGATTTTTTAGTACATACATAAATATTAAGCAATCGATATCCACATGCGTAAAAATAAGAACTTTACATATTTCTGTTAATTAGCCGTTTTTGTGTAATTAGAGCTTTCATAGAGTTGTCGTATAGCCATAACGACAGTGCCTTTGAAGCAATTTCACAATCTAATTTTAAGGTGTAGAATCGATTTTTTGATACGTACACATTAAGCAATCGATATCAAGATGCGTAAAAATATGAAATTTACATATTTATGCTAACTAGCTGTTTTGATGTTATTGGAGTTGTCATAGAGTTGTCCTATAGCAATAGCGACAATGTATTTGGAACACTTTAGCTATCCTAAATTAAGGTGTAGAATTGATTTTTTAGTACATACATAAATATCGATATCCACATGCGTAAAAATAAGAATTTTACATATTTCTGTTAATTAGCCGTTTTTGTGTAATTAGAGCTTTCATAGAGTTGTCGTATAGCCATAACGACAGTGCCTTTGAAGCAATTTCACAATCTAATTTTAAGGTGTAGAATCGATTTTTTGATACGTACACATTAAGCAATCGATATCAAGATGCGTAAAAATATGAACTTTACATATTTATGCTAACTCGCCGTTTTGATGTTATTGGAGTTGTCATAGAGTTGTCGTATAGCCATAGCGAGAGTGTATTTGGAGCAATTTCACAATCTTAAGTTAAGGTGTAGAATCGATTTTTTTGATACATACACATTAAGCAATCGATATCAAGTTGCGTAAAAATATGAACTTTACATATTTATGCTAACTCGCCGTTTTGATGTTATTGGAGTTGTCATAGAGTTGTCGTATAGCCATGGCGACAGTGTATTTAGAGCAATTTCACAATCTTATATTAAGGTGTAGAATCAATTTTTTGATACATACACATTAAGCAATCGATATCAAGATGCGTAAAAATAAGAACTTTACATATTTATGCTAACTCGCCGTTTTGATGTTATTGGAGTTGTCATAGAGTTGTCGTATAGCCATAGCGACAGTGTGTTTGAATCAATTTCACAATCTTATATTAAGGTGTAGAATCGATTTTTTGATACATACACAATATGCAATCGATATCAGGTAGCGTAAAAATATGAACTTCACATATTTTTGCTAGTTAATCGTTTTGATGTTATTGGAGTTGTCATAGAGTTGCCCTATAGCAATAGCGACAGTGTATTTGGAACAATTTTACAATCTTAAATTAAGATGTAAAATTGATTTTTTGGTACATACATATTATACAATCGATATCAAGATGCGTAAAAATATGAACTTTACATATTTATGCAAATTAGCCGTTTTGATGTTATTGGAGTTGTCATAGAGTTATTCTATAGCAATAGCGACAGTGTATTTGGAACAACTTTGCAATCTTAAATTAAAGTGTAAAATTGATTTTTTGGTACATACATATTACGCAATCGATATCAAGATGCGTAAAAATATGAACTTTACATATTTATGCAAATTAGCCGTTTTGATGTTATTGGAGGCGTCATAGAGTTGTTCTATAGCTATAGCGACAGTGTATTTGAAACAATTTTACAATTTAAATTAAGATGTAAAATTGATTTTTTGGTACATACACATTAAGAAACCGGTATCAAGGTGCGTAAAAATATGAACTTTACATATTTATGCTAATTATCCTTTTTGAGGTTATTGGAGTTGTCATAGAGTTGCCCTATAGCAATAGCGACAGTGTATTTGGAACAATTTAACAATCCTAAATTAAGGTGTACAATTGATTTTTTGGTACATACATATTATGCAGTCGATATAAAGATGCGTTAAAATATGAACTTTACATATTTCTGTTAATTAGCCGTTTTGATGTTATTGGAGCTTTCATAGAGTTGTCGTATAGCCATAACGACAGTGTCCTTGGAGCAATTTCACAATCTTAAGTTAAAGTGTAGAATCGATTTTTCGATACATACACATTAAGCAATCGATATCAAGTTGCGTAAAAATATGAACTTTACATATTTCTGCCAACTAGCCGTTTTTTTGTTATTGGAGTTGTCATAGAGTTGCCCTATAGCAATAGCGACAGTGTATTTGGAACAATTTAACAATATTGAATTATGATGTAAAATTGATTTTTTGGTACATACATATTATGCAATCGATATCACGGTGCGTAAAAATATGAACTTTACATATTTATGCAAATTAGCCATTTTTATGTTATTGGAGTTGTCATTGAGTTGTCCTATAGCAATAGCGACAATGTATTTGGAAAAATTTAACAATCCTAAATTAAGGTGAATAATTGATTTTTTAGTACATACATACACATTAAGCAATCGATATCAAGATGCGTAAAAATATGAACTTTACATATTTAATAGAGTTGTCGTATAGCCATAGCGACAGTGTATTTGGAGCAATTTCACAATCTTATATTAAGGTGTAGAATCGATTTTTTGATACATACAAAATATGCAATCGATATCAGGTACCGTAAAAATATGAACTTCACATATTTTTGCTAATTAATCGTTTTGATGTTATTGGAGTTGTCATTGAGTTGTCCTATAGCAATAGCGACAATGTATTTGGAACAATTTTACAATCCTAATTTAAGGTGTAAAATTGAATTTTTGATACATACACATTAAGCAATCGATATCACGTTGCGTAAAAAATGAACTTTACATATTTATGCTAACTAGCCGTTTTGATGTTATTGGAGTTGTCATAGAGTTGTCCTATAGCAATAGCGACAGTGTATTTGGAACAATTTGACAATCCTAAATTAAGGTGTATAATAGATTTTTTAGAATATACATACACATTAAGCAATCGATATCAAGATGCGTAAAAATATGAACTTTACATATTTATGCTAACTCGCCGTTTTGATGATATTGGAGTTGTCATAGATTTGTCGTATAGCCATAGCGACAGTGTATTTGGAGCAACTTCACAATCTTATAATAAGGTGTAGAATCGATTTTTTGATACATACACAATATGCAATCGATATCAGGTACCGTAAAAATATGAACTTCACATATTTTTGCTTATTAATCGTTTTGATGTTATTGGAGTTGTCATAGAGTTGCCCTATAGCAATAGCGACAGTGTATTTGGAACAACTTTGCAATCTTAAATTAAGGTGTAGAATCGACTTTTTGATACATACACATTAAGCAATCGATATAAAGTTGCGTGAAAATATGAACTTTACATATTTATGCTAACTCGCCGTTTTGATGTTATTGGAGTTGTCATAGAGTTGTCCTATAGCAATAGCGAAAGTGTATTTGGAACAATTTGACAATCCTAAATTAAGGTGTATAATAGATTTTTTAGAATATACATACACATTAAGCAATCGATATCAAGATGCGTAAAAATATGAACTTTACATATTTATGCTAACTCGCCGTTTTGATGATATTGGAGTTGTCATAGATTTGTCGTATAGCCATAGCGACAGTGTATTTGGAGCAACTTCACAATCTTATAATAAGGTGTAGAATCGATTTTTTGATACATACACAATATGCAATCGATATCAGGTACCGTAAAAATATGAACTTCACATATTTTTGCTTATTAATCGTTTTGATGTTATTGGAGTTGTCATAGAGTTGCCTTATAGCAAAAGCGACAGTGTATTTGGAACAATTTTACAATCTTAAATTAAGGTGTAGAATCGATTTTTTGATACATACACATTAAGCAATCGATATCACGTTGCGTAAAAAATGAACTTTACATATTTATGCTAACTAGCCGTTTTGATGTTATTGGAGTTGTCATAGAGTTGTCCTATAGCAATAGCGACAATGTATTTGGAAAAATTTAACAATCCTAAATTAAGGTGAATAATTGATTTTTTAGTACATACATACACATTAAGCAATCGATATCAAGATGCGTAAAAATATGAACTTTACATATTTAATAGAGTTGTCGTATAGCCATAGCGACAGTGTATTTGGAGCAATTTCACAATCTTATATTAAGGTGTGGAATCGATTTTTTGATACATACACAATATGCAATCGATATCAGGTACCGTAAAAATATGAACTTCACATATTTTTGCTAATTAATCGTTTTGATGTTATTGGAGTTGTCATTGAGTTGTCCTATAGCAATAGCGACAATGTATTTGGAACAATTTTACAATCCTAATTTAAGGTGTAAAATTGAATTTTTGATACATACACATTAAGCAATCGATATCACGTTGCGTAAAAAATGAACTTTACATATTTATGCTAACTAGCCGTTTTGATGTTATTGGAGTTGTCATAGAGTTGTCCTATAGCAATAGCGACAGTGTATTTGGAACAATTTGACAATCCTAAATTAAGGTGTATAATTGATTTTTTAGAATATACATACACATTAAGCAATCGATATCAAGATGCGTAAAAATATGAACTTTACATATTTATGCAAATTAGCCGTTTTGACGCTATTGGAGTTGTCACAGTGTTGTTCTATAGCAATAACGACAGTGTATTTGGAACAATTTGCAATCTTAAATTAACGTGTGAAATTGATTTTTTGGTACATACATATTATGCAATCGATATCAAGATGCGTAAAAATATGAACTTTACATATTTATGCAAATTAGGCTTTTTGATTTTATAGGAGTTGTCATAGAGTTGTTCTATAGCAATAGCGACAGTGTATTTGGAGCAACTTCACAATCTTATAATAAGGTGTAGAATCGATTTTTTGATACATACACAATATGCAATCGATATCAGGTACCGTAAAAATATGAACTTCACATATTTTTGCTTATTAATCGTTTTGATGTTATTGGAGTTGTCATAGAGTTGCCCTATAGCAATAGCGACAGTGTATTTGGAACAACTTTGCAATCTTAAATTAAGGTGTAGAATCGACTTTTTGATACATACACATTAAGCAATCGATATAAAGTTGCGTGAAAATATGAACTTTACATATTTATGCTAACTCGCCGTTTTGATGTTATTGGAGTTGTCATAGAGTTGTTCTATAGTAATAGCGACAGTGTATTTGGAACAATTCTACAATCTTAAATTAAGGTGTAAAATTGATTTTTTGGTGCGTACATATTATGCAATCGATATCAAGATTCGTAAAAATATGAACTTTACATATTTATGCAAATTAGCCGTTTTGATTTTATTGGAGTTGTCATAGAGTTGTTCTATAGTAATAGCGACAGTGTATTTTGAACAACTTTGCAATTTTAAATAAAGGTGTAAAATTGTTTTTTTGGTACATACATATTACGCAATCAAAATGCGTAAAAATATGAAATTTACATATTTATGCTAACTATCTGTTTTGATGTTATTGGAGTTGTCATAGAGTTGTCCTATAGCAATAGCGACAATGTATTTGGAACACTTTAGCTATCCTAAATTAAGGTGTAGAATTGATTTTTTAGTACATACATAAATATTAAGCAATCGATATCCACATGCGTAAAAATAAGAACTTTACATATTTCTGTTAATTAGCCGTTTTTGTGTAATTGGAGCTTTCATAGAGTTGTCGTATAGCCATAACGACAGTGCCTTTGAAACAATTCTACAATCTTAAGTTAAGGTGTAGAATCGATTTTTCGATACATACACATTAAGTAATCGATATCAAGTTGCGTAAAAATATGAACTTTACATTTTTATGCTAACTCGCCGTTTTGATGTTTTTTGGGTTGTCATAGAGTTGTCGTATAGCCATAGCGACAGTGTATTTGGAGCAATTTCACAATCTTATATTAAGGTGTAGAATCTATTTTTTTATACATACACAATATGCAAAAGATATCAAGATGCGTAAAAATATGAACTTTACATATTTATGCAAATTTGCCGTTTTGATGTTCTTGGAGTTGTCTCAGAGTTGTTCTATAGCAATAGCGACAGTGTATTTGGAACAATTTTATAATCTTAAATTAAGATGTAAAATTGGTTTTTTGGTACATACCTACATATTATGCAATCGATATCAAGATGCGTAAAAATATGAACTTTACATATTTATGCTATCTAGCCGTTTTGATGTTATTGGAGTTGTCATTGAGTTGTCCTATAGCAATAGCGACAATGTATTTGGAAAAAGTTAACAATCCTAAATTAAGGTGAATAATTGAATTTTTAGTACATACATACACATTAAGCAATCGATATCAAGATGCGTAAAAATATGAACTTTACATATTTATGCTAACTCGCCGTTTTGATGTTATTGGAGTTGTCATAGAGTTGTCGTATAGCCATAGCGACAGTGTATTTGAATCAATTTCACAATTTTAAGTTAAGGTGTAGAATCGATTTTTTGATACATACACAATATGCAATCGATATCAGGTAGCGTAGAAATATGAACTTCACATATTTTTGCTAATTAATCGTTTTGATGTTATTGGAGTTGTCATAGAGTTGCCCTATAGCAATAGCGACAGTGTATTTGGAACAATTTCACAATCTTAAATTAAGGTGTAGAATCGATTATTTAGTACATACACATTATGCAATCGATATCAAGATGCGTAAAAATATGAACTTTACATATTAATGCAAATTAGCCGTTTTGATTTTATTGGAGTTGTCATAGAGTTGTTCTATAGCTATAGCGACAGTGTATTTGGAACAATTTTACAATTTAAATTAAGATGTAAAATTGATTTTTTGGTACATACACATTATGCAATCGATATCAAGGTGCGTAAAAATTTGAACTTTACATATTAATGCAAATTAGCCGTTTTGATTTTATTGGAGTTGTCATAGAGTTGTTCTATAGCTATAGCGACAGTGTATTTGGAACAATTTTACAATTTAAATTAAGATGTATAATTGATTTTTTGGTACATACACATTATGCAATCGATATCAAGGTGCGTAAAAATATGAACTTTACATATTTATGCTAATTACCCTTTTTGAGGTTAAATGGAGTTGTCATAGAGTTGCCCTATAGCAATAGCGACAGTGTATTTGGAACAATTTTACAATCTTAAATTAAGATGTTAAATTGATTTTTTGGTACATACATATTATGCAATCGATATCAAGATGCGTAAACATATGAACTTTACATATTTAGGCAAATTAGCCGTTTTGATGTTATTGGAGTTGTCATAGAGTTGTCCTATAGCAATAGCGACAATGTATTTGGAACACTTTAGCTATCCTAAATTAAGGTGTAGAATTGATTTTTTAGTAAATACATAAATATTAAGCAATCGATATCCACATGCGTAAAAATAAGAACTTTACATATTTCGGTTAATTAGCCGTTTTTGTGTAATTGGAGCTTTCATAGAGTTGTCGTATAGCCATAACGACAGTGCCTTTGAAGCAATTCCACAATCTTAAGTTAAGGTAAAGAATCGATTTTTCGATACATACACAGTAAGTAATCGATGTCAAGTTGCGAAAAAATATGAACTTTACATTTTTTTGCTAACTCGCCGTTTTGATGTTTTTGGAGTTGTCATAGAGTTGTCGTATAGCCATAGCGACAGTGTATTTGGAGCAATTTCACAATCTTATATTAAGGTGTAGAATTTATTTTTTTATACATACACAATATGCAAAAGATATCAAGATGCGTAAAAATATGAACTTTACATATTTATGCAAATTTGCCGTTTTGATGTTATTGGAGTTGTCATAGAGTTGTCCTATAGCAATAGCGACAGTGTATTTGGAACAACTTT
>NW_024394167.1:0-3123 GCF_016617805.1 Bactrocera tryoni
AAGAAATTCGACTTTATACCTTAATATAAGATTGTGGAGTTCTTCCAAATGCACTGCCGTTATGGCTTTATGTCTCCTTCAGTAAGATGAAGAAGGTAAGAGAACTTTTATATGTTAAACTAGTGATTTGAAGCAACTCAATTTCGATTGCTAAATGTGAATATACAAGAAAATCGACTTTATACCTTAATATAGGATTGTGGAATTCTTCCAAATGCAATGCCGTTATGGCTTTATGTCTACCTCAGTAAGCTTAAGAAGGTAAGAGAACTTAAATATGTTAAACTAGTGATTTGAAGCAACTCAATATCGATTACTAAATGTGAATATACAAGAAAATCGTCTTTATACCTTAATATAGGATTGTACAATTCTTCCAAATGCACTGCCGTTATGGCTTTATGTCTCCTTCAGTAAGATGAAGAAGGTAAGTGAACTTAAATCTGTTATACTAATGATTTGAAGTAATTCAATATAGACTTCTAGATGTGAATATACAAGAAAATCGACTTTATATCTTAATATAGGATTGTGGAATTCTTCCAAATGCACTGCCGTTACGGCTTTTGTTCCCTTCAGTAAGATGAAGAATGTAAATTAACTTAATTATGTTGAATTATTGATTTAAAACAACTCAATATCGATTGCTAAATGTGTATGTTCAAGAAAATCGATTCTATACCTTAATATAAGATTGTGGAATTCTTCCAAATGCACTGCCGTTATGGCTTTATGTCTCCTTCAGTAAGATGAAGAAGGTAAGTGAACTTCAATATGTTAAACTAATGATTCGAAGCAACTCAATATCGATATCTAAATGTGTATATACAAGAAAATCGACTTTATACCTTAATATAAGATTGTGGAATTGTTCCAAATGCACTGCCGTTATGGCTTTATGTCAGCTTCAGTAAAATGAAGAATGTTAATTAACTTAAATAAGTGAAATAAATGATTTGAAGCAACTCAATATCGATTGCTAAATGTGTACATACAAGAAAATCGACTTTATATCCTAATATAAGGTTGTGGAATTCTTCCAAATGCACTGCCGTTATGGCTTTATGTCTTCTTCAGTAAGATGAAGAAGGTAAGTGAATTTCAATATGTTAAACTAATGATTCAAAGCAACTCAATATCGATTGCTAAATGTGAATATACAAGAAAATCGACTTTATACCTTAATATAGGACTGTGCAATTCTTCCAAATGCACTGTTGTTATGGCTTTATGTCTACTTCAGTAAAATGAAGAATTTTAATTAACTTAAATAAGTGAAGAAAATGATTTGAAGCAACTCAATATCGATTGCTAAATGTGTATATACAAGTAAATCGACTTTATACCTTAATATAAGATTGTGGAGTTCTTCCAAATGCACTGCCGTTATGGCTTTATGTCTCCTTCAGTAAGATGAAGAAGGTAAGTGAACTTCAATATGTTAAACTAATGATTCGAAGCAACTCAATGTCGATTGCTTAATGTGTACATACAAGAAAATCGAATTTATACCTAAATTTAAGATTGTGGAATTCCTCTAAATGCACTGCCGTTATGGCTTTATGTCTCTTTCAGTAAGATGAAGAAGGTAAGTGAACTTAATAATGTTATACTAATGATTTGAAGCAACTCAATATAGACTTCTAAATGTGAATATACAAGAAAATCGACTTTATACCTTAACGTAGGATTGTAAAATTCTTCCAAATGCACTGCCGTTACGGCTTTTGTTCCCTTCAGTAAGATGAAGAATGTAAATTAACTTAATTATGTTGAATTATTGATTTGAAACAACTCAATATCGATTGCTAAATGTGTATGTTCAAGAAAATCGATTCTATACCTTAATATAAGATTGTGGAATTCTTCCAAATGCACTGCCGTTATGGCTTTATGTCTTGTTCAGTAAGATGAAGAAGGTAAGTGAACTTCAATATGTTAAACTAATGATTCGAAGCAGCTCAATATCGATTGCTAAATGTAAATATACAAGAAAATCGACTCAATTCCTCAATATAAGATTGTGGAATTGTTCCAAATGCACTGACGTTATGGCTTTATGTCAACTTCAGTAAGATGAAGAATGTAAATTAACTTAAATATTTTAAAGTAATGATTCGTAGTAACTCAATATCGATTGCTAAATGTGTATATACAAGAAAATCGACTTTATACCTCAATAAAAGATTGTGGAATTCTTCCAAATGCACTGACGTTATGGCTTTATGTCAAATTCAGTAAGATGAAGAATGTAAATTAACTTAAATATTTTAAAGTAATGATTCGAAGTAACTCAATATCGATTGCTAAATGTGAATATACAAGAAAATCGACTTTATACCTTAATATAGGACTGTGCAATTCTTCCAAATGCACTGCCTTTATGGCTTTATGTCAACTTCAGTAAGATGGAGAATGTTATTTAACTTAAATAAGTGAAGTAAATGATTTGAAGTAATTCAATATAGACTTCTAAATGTGAATATACAAGAAAATCGACTTTATACCTTAATATAAGATTGTAGAATTCTTCCAAATGCACTGCCGTTATGGCGTTAAGTCCACTTCAATAAGACGAAGAAGGTAAATGAACTTAAATATGTTAAACTAATGATTTGAAGCAACTCAATATCGATTGCTTAATAAAGGATTGTGGAATTCTTCCAAATGCACTGCCGTTATGGCGTTATGTCTACTTCAGTTAGATGAAGAACTTAAGTGAACTTAAATATGTTAAACCAATGGTTTGAAGCAACTCAAAATCGATTGCTAAATGTGAATATACAAGAAAACCGACATTATACCTTAATATACATAGGCCTGTAGAATTCTTCGAAATGCACTGCCGTTATGGCGTTATGTCTACTTCAGTAAGATGAAGAAGGTAAGTGAACTTAAGTATGTTATACTAATGATTTGAAGCAACTTAATATGGACTTCTAAATGTGAATATACAAGAAAATCGACTTTATACCTTAATATGAGATTGTAGAATTCTTCCAAATGCACTGCCGTTATGGCGTTATGTCTTCTTCAGTAAGATGAAGAAGGTAAATTAACCTAAATATGTCAAACTAATGATTCGAAGCAACTCAATATCGACTGCTAAATGTGTGTATACAA
>NW_024394168.1:0-8446 GCF_016617805.1 Bactrocera tryoni
GTGCATTTGGAAAAAATTCCAGAATTTTACATTTATGTATAAAACCGATTTTCTTGAATGCACACATTTTGAAATCCAAATCAAGTTACCTCAAATCATAAGCTTCACATATTAAAGGTTATTTCTTCATCTTACTCAAGTTGACATAAGCCAAACGCAGTGCATTTGGAAAATTCCAGAATTTTACATTTATGTATAAAACCGATTTTCTTGAATGTACACATTTTGAAATCCAAATCAAGTTACCTCAAATCATAAGCTTAACATATTTAAGTTAATCAACCCTCAGCATCTTACTCAAGGTGACACAAGACCATAACGGCAGTGCATTTGAAAAAATTCCTCAATTTTACATTGAGGTATAAAACCGACTTTCTTGCATGTACACATTAAGAAATACATATAATGTTGTTTCAAATTATTAAATTCACATATTAAAGTTAATAAACTTTCTTCATCTTACAGAAGTTGGCATAAAGCCATAACGGCAGTGCATTTGGAAAAATTCCGCAATTTCACATTTAGGTATAAAACCGATTTTCCTGCTTTTTAACATTAAGCAATCCATATCGAGTTTATTGAAATCATTAACGTCACATATTCAAGTTAGTTAACTTTCTTCATCTTAGCAAAGTTGGCATAAAGGCTTAACGGTAGTGCATATGGAAAAATTCCACAATTTTACATTTAGGTATAAAACGGATTTTCCTGCATTTAAACATTCAGCAATCCATATCAAGTTGTTTCAAATTATTAAATTGACAAATTAAATTTAATTAATCTTCTTTATCTTACTGAAGTTGGCATTAAGCCATAACGGCAGTGCATTTGGAAAAAATTCCATAATTTTACATTTTGGTATAAAACCGACTTTCTTGCATGTGTACATTTAGAAATCCATATCAAGTTGCTTCAAATTATTAAATTCACATATTGAAGTTAATTAATCCTCACCATCTTACTTAAGTTGACATAAGACCATAACGGCAGTGCATTTGGAAAAAATTTCATAATTTTACATTTAGGTAGAAACGCGACTTTCTTGCATGTACACATTTAGAAATCCATATCAAGTTAACTCAAATCATTAGCTTCACATGTTAAAGTTAATTAACCTTCTTCATCTTACTTAAGTTGACATAAGCCAAACGCAGTGCATTTGGAAAATTCCATAATTTTACATCTAGGTACAAAACCGGCTGTCTTGCATGTACTCATTAAAAATTCGTATCAAGTTGCTTCACATTATTAAATTCACATATTAAAGTTAATTAATCTTCTTCATCTTACTGAAGTTGGCATAAAGCCAAGACGGCAGTGCATTTGGAAATATTCCACAATTTTACATTTAGTTATAAAACCGAGTTTCTGGCATGTGCACATTTAGAAATCCATTTCAAGTTGCTTCAAATCATTATCTTCAAATGATAAAGTTAATTAACTTTCTTCATCTTACTCAAGTTGACATAAGACCATAACGACAGTACATTTGGAAAAAATCCACAAATTTACGATTAGGTATAAAACCGACTTTCTAGCATGTACACATTTAGAAATCCATATCAAGTTCCTTCAAATTATTAAATTCACATATCAAAGTTAATCAATTTTCTTCATCTTACTGAAGTTGGCATAAAGCCAAGACGGCAATGCATTTGGAAAATTCCAGAATTTTACATTTAGGTACAAAACCGACTTTCTTGCATGCACGCACTTAGAAATCCATATACATAAGTTTATTTAAAATTATTAAATTGACAAAATAAGGTTAATTAACTTTCTTCATCTTACTAAATTTGGCATAAAGCCATAACGGCAGTGCATTTGGGAGTATTCCACAATTTTACATTTAGTTATAAAACCGAGTTTCTGGCATGTGCACATTTAGAAATCCATTTCAAGTTGCTTCAAATCATTATCTTCAAATGATAAAGTTAATTAACTTTCTTCATCTTACTCAAGTTGACATAAGACCATAACGGCTGTGCATTTGGAAAAAATTCACAAATTTACGATTAGGTATAAAACCGACTTTCTTGCATGTACACATTTAGAAATCCATATCAAGTTTCTTCAAATTATTAAATTCACATATTAAAGTTAATTAATTTTCTTCATCTTACTGAAGTTGGCATAAAGCCAAGACGGCAATGCATTTGGAAAATTCCAGAATTTTACATTTTGGTATAAAACAGACTTCCTTGCATGCACGCACTTAGAAATGCATATACATAAGTTTACTTAAAATTATTAAATTGACAAATTAAAGTTAATTAACTTTCTTCATCTTACTAAATTTGGCATAAAGCCATAACGGCAGTGCATTTGGGAATATTCCACAATTTTACATTTAGTTATAAAACCGAGTTTCTGGCATGTGCACATTTAGAAATCCATATCGAGTTAATTCAAATCATTAACGTCACATATTCAAGTTAATTAACCTTCGTCATCTTACAGTAGTTGGCATAAAGCCAAAACGGCAGTGCATTTGAAAAAAAATACATAACTTTACATTTAGGTATAAAACCGATTTACCTGCATGTACACATTTAGAAATCCATATCAAGTTGCTTCAAATTATTATCTTAACATATTAAAGTTAATTAACCTTCTTCATCTTACTGAAGTTGGCATAAAGCCAAAACGGCAGTGCATTTGGAAAAATTCCACAATTTTACATTTAGTATAAAACCGATTTTCTGGCATGTACACATTAAGAAATCCATATCAAGCTGTTTCAAACTTGAAATTCACATATTAAAGTTAATTAACCCCCATCATCTTACTAAAGTTGGCATAAAGCCATAACGGCAGTGCATTTGGAAAAAAATCCATAACTTTTAATTTAGGAATAAAACCGACTTTCTTGCATGTACACATTTATAAAATCTTATCAAGTTATTTCAAATTATTAAATTCACATATTAAAGATATTTAAGTTTCTTCATCTTACGGAAGTTGGCATAAAGCCAAAACGGCAGTGCATTTGGAAAATTCTATAATTTTACATTTAGGTATAAAACCGATTTTCTGGCATGTACCCATTTAGAAATCCATGTCGATTTGATTCAAATCACTAGCTTCACATATTAAAGTTAACTAACTTTTTTCCTCTTACTAAAGTTGGCACAAAGCCAAAACGGCAGTGCATTTGGAAAAAATCCATGATTTTTCATTTAGGAATAAAACCGACTTTCTTGCATGTACACATTTAGAAATCCATATCAAGTTTTTTCAAATTATTTAATTCACATATTAAAGATAATTAACTTTCTTTATCTGACAGAAGTTTGCAAAAAGCCAAAACGGCAGTGCATTTGGAAAATTCTATAATTTTACATTAAGGTATAAAACCGATTTTCTGGCATGTACCCATTTAGAAATCCATGTCGATTTGATTCAAATCATTAGCTTCACATATTAAAGTTAATTAACTTTCTTCATCTTACTAAAGTTGGCATAAAGCCAAACTGGCTGTGCATTTGGAAAAATTCCATAATTTTACATTTAGGTATAAAACCGACTTTCTTGCATGTACACATTAAGAAATCCATATCAAGTTGCTTCAAATTATTAAATTCACATACTAAAGTTAATTAACCTTACAGAAGTTCGCATAAAACAAGAACGGCAGTGCATTTGGAAAAATTCCACAATTTTTCATTTAGGTATAAAACCAAATTTCTGGCATATAAACATTTAGAAATCCATATTACGTTGCTTCAAATGATTAGCTTTACATATTAAAGTTAACTAATTAACCCTCACCATCTTATTTAAGTTGACATAAGACCATAACGGCAGTGCATTTGGAAAAAATCCACAATTTTACATTTAAGTATAAAACCGGTTTTCTTGCATGTACCCATTAGAAACCCATATCAAGTTGCTTCAAATTATTAAATTCACATAATAAGTTAATTAATCTTCTTCATTTTACTGAAGTTGACATAAAGCCAAAACGGCAGTGCATTTGGAAAATTCTATAATTTTACATTTAGGTATAAAACCGATTTTCTGGCATGTACACATTTAGAAATCCATATCAAGTTGCTTCAAATCATTAGCTTCACATATTAAAGTTAATTAACTTTTTTCCTCTTACTAAAGTTGGCACAAAGCCATAACGGCAGTGCATTTGGAAAAAATCCATAATTTTTCATTTAGGAATAAAACCGACTTTCTTGCATGTACACATTTAGAAATCCATATCAAGTTTTTTCAAATTATTTAATTCACATAGTAAAGATAATTAACTTTCTTCATCTGACAGAAGTTGGCAAAAAGCCAAAACGGCAGTGCATTTGGAAAATTCTATAATTCTACATTAAGGTATAAAACCGATTTTCTGGCATGTACCCATTTAGAAATCCATGTCGATTTGATTCAAATCATTAGCTTCACATATTAAAGTTAACTAACTTTCTTCATCTTACTAAAGTTGGCATAAAGCCAAACCACAGTGCATTGGGAAAAACTACAGAATTTTAGATTTAGGTATAAAACCGAATTTCTTGCATACACATATTTAAAAATCCACAAAGAATTGCCTCAAATCAATAGCTTCACATATTAAAGTTAATTAACCCTCACCATCTTACAGAAGTTGGCATAAAGCCAAAACGGCAGTGCATTTGGAAAAATTCCGCAATTTTACATTTAGGTATAAAACCGATTTTCTTGCTTGTAAACATTTAGAAATCCATATCATTTTGCCTCAAATCATTAATTTAACATATTAAAGTTAATTAATTAACCATCACCATCTAACTCAAGTTGACATAAGACCATAACGGCAGTGCATTTGGAAAAAATCCACAATTTTACATTTAGGTATAAAACCGGCTTTCTTGCATGTACCCATTAGAAACCCATATCAAGTTGCTTCAAATTATTAAATTCACATAATAAGTTAATTAACCTTCTTCATCTTACTGAAGTTGACATAAAGCCAAAACTGCAGTGCATTTGACAAATTCCAGACATTTAGGTATAAAAACGACTTTCTTGCATGTACACCTTTAGAATACCTTATCAAGTTATTTCAAATCATTAACGACACATATTCAAGTTAATTAACCTTCGTCACCTTACAGAGGTTGGCATAAAGCCAAAACGGCAGTGCATTTGAAAAAAAATCCATAACTTTTTATTTAGGAATAAAACCGACTTTATTGCATGTACACATTTAGAAATCCATATCAAGTTATTTCAAATTATTAATTTTACATATTAAAGTTAATTAACTTTCTTCATTTTACAGAAGTTGGCATAAAGCCAAAACGGCAGTGCATTTGGAAAATTCTATAATATAACAATAAGGTATAAAAGCAATTTTCTTGCTTGTAAACATTTAGAAATCCATATCAATTTGCCACAAATCATTAATTTAACATATTAAAGTTAATTAATTAACCATCACCATCTTACTCAAGTTGACATAAGACCATAACGGCAGTGCATTTGGAAAAAATCCACAATTTTACATTTAAGTATAAAACCGGCTTTCTTGCATGTACCCATTAGAAACCCATATCAAGTAGCTTCAAATTATTAAATTCACATAATAAGTTAATTAATCTTTTTCATTTTACTGAAGTTGACATAAAGCCAAAACGGCAGTGCATTTGGAAAATTCTATAATATTACATTTAGGTATAAAATCAATTTTCTTGCTTGTAAACATTTAGAAATCCATATCAATTTGCCTCAAATCATTAATTTAACATATTAAAGTTAATAAATTAACCATCACCATTTTACTCAAGTTGACATAAGACCATAACGGCAGTGCATTTGGAAAAAATCCACAATTTTACATTTAGGTATAAAACCGGCTTTCTTGCATGTACCCATTAGAAACCCATATCAAGTTGCTTCAAATTATTAAATTCACATAATAAGTTAATTAATCTTCTTCATCTTACTGAAGTTGACATAACGCCAAAACGGCAGTGCATTTGACAAATTCCAGAATTTTACAGTTAGGTATAAAACCGATTTTCTTGCATGTACACATTTAGAAATCCATATCAAGTTGCTTCAAATTATTAAATTCACATAATAAAATTAATTAACTTTCTTCATCTTACTAAAGTCGGCATAAAGCCATAACGGCAGTGCATTTGGAAAAATTCCTCAATTTGACATTTAGGTGTTAAACCGACTTTCTTGCATGTACTCATTTAGAAAAACATATGAAGTTGCATCAAATTATTAAATTCACATATTAAAGTTAATTAACATTCTTCATCCTACTAAAGTTGGCATAAAGCCATTACGGCCGTGCATTTGGAAAAATTCCACAATTTCACATTTAGGTATAAAACCGATTTTCCTGCACTTAAACATATAGAAATCCATATCGAGTTTATTCAAATCATTATCTTAACATATAAAAGTTAATTAACCTTCGTCATCTTACAGAAGTCCACATAAACCAAAAACGGCAGTGCATTTGGAAAAATTCCACAATTTTACATTTAGGTATAAAATCAATTTTCTTGCATGTAAACATTTAGAAATCCATATCAAGTTGCCCAAAATCATTAACTTAACATATTAAAGTTAATAAATTAACCATCACCATCTTACTCAAGTTGACATTAGAACATAACGGCAGTGCATTTGGAAGAATTCCACAATTTTACATTTAGTATAAAACCGATTTTCTGGCAAGTACATATTTAGAAATCCATATCAAGTTGCTTCAAATCATTATCTTCAAATATTTAAAATAATTAACTTTCTTCATCTAAATTAAGTCGGCATAAAGCCAAAACGGCAGAGCATTTGTAAAAATTCCATAATTTTACATTTAGGTATAAAACCAATTTACCTGCATGTACACATTTAGAAATCCATATCAAGTTGCTTCAAATTATTATCTTAACATATTAAGGTTAATTAACCTTCTTCATCTTACTGAAGTTGGCATAAAGCCAAAACGGCAGTGCATTTGGAAAAATTCCACAATTTTACATTTAGTATAAAACCGATTTTCTGGCATGTACACATTAAGAAATCCATATCAAGTTGTTTCAAACTTGAAATTCACATATTAAAGTTAATTAACCTCCATCATCTTACTAAAGTTGGCATAAAGCCATAACGGCAGTGCATTTGGAAAAAAATCCATAACTTTTAATTTAGGAATAAAACCGACTTTCTTGCATGTACACATTTATAAAACCTTATCAAGTTATTTCAAATTATTAAATTCACATATTAAAGATATTTAACTTTCTTCATCTTACGGAAGTTGGCATAAAGCCAAAACGGCAGTGCATTTGGAAAATTCTATAATTTTACATTTAGGTATAAAACCGATTTTCTGGCATGTACACATTTAGAAATCCATATCAAGTTGCTTCAAATCATTAGCTTCACATATTAAAGTTAATTAACTTTTTTCCTCTTACTAAAGTTGGCACAAAGCCATAACGGCAGTGCATTTGGAAAAAATCCATAATTTTTCATTTAGGAATAAAACCGACTTTCTTGCATGTACACATTTAGAAATCCATATCAAGTTTTTTCAAATTATTTAATTCACATAGTAAAGATAATTAACTTTCTTCATCTGACAGAAGTTGGCAAAAAGCCAAAACGGCAGTGCATTTGGAAAATTCTATAATTCTACATTAAGGTATAAAACCGATTTTCTGGCATGCACCCATTTAGAAATCCATGTCGATTTGATTCAAATCATTAGCTTCACATATTAAAGTTAACTAACTTTCTTCATCTTACTAAAGTTGGCATAAAGCCAAACTTAACTTTTTTCCTCTTACTAAAGTTGGCACAAAGCCATAACGGCAGTGCATTTGGAAAAATTCCATAATTTTACATTTAGGTATAAAACCGACTTTCTTGCATGTACACATTAAGAAATCCATATCAAGTTGCTTCAAATTATTAGCTTCACATATTTAAGTTAATTAATTAACCATCACCATCTTACTCAAGTTGACATAAGACCATAACGGCAGTGCATTTGGAAAAAATCCACAATTTTACATTTAGGTATAAAACCGGCTTTCTTGCATGTACCCATTAGAAACTCATAACAAGTTGCTGCAAATTATTAAATTCACATAATAAGTTAATTAACCTTCTTCATCTTACTGAAGTTGACATAAAGCCAAAACGGCAGTGCATTTGAAAAATTCCAGAATTTTACATTTAGGTATAAAAACGACTTTCTTGCATGTACACCTTTAGAATACCTTATCAAGTTATTTCAAATCATTAACGACACATATTCAAGTTAATTAACTTTCTTCATCTTACAGAAGTTGGCATAAAGCCAAAACGGCAGTGCATTTGGAAAATTCCAGACATTTACAATTAAGTATAAAACCGATTTTCATGCATGTACATATTTAGAAATCCATATCAATTTGCCTCAAATCATAAGCATAACATATTAAGGTTAACTAAT
>NW_024394169.1:0-25843 GCF_016617805.1 Bactrocera tryoni
TAACACACATTTAAGTTAATTAACCTCCTTCATCTTACCGAAGTTGACATATAGCCATTTCGGTAGTGCATTTGGAAGAATTCGACAATCTTATATTAAGGTAAAAGGTCGATTTTCTTGTACACTAACGTTTAGCAGTCGATATTGAGTTGCTTTAAATCATTGGTTTAACATATTTAAGTCAATTAACTTTCTTCATCTTGATGAAGTTGATGTAAAGCCGTAGCGGCAGTGCATTTGGAAGAATTCGACCATCTTATATTCAGGTATAAAGTAGATTTTCTTGTGTTCACACGCTTAGCAGTCGATATTGATTTGCTTCAAATCATAAGCATCAAATATTTAAGTTAATTAGCCTCCTTCAGCTTACCGAAGTTGGCAGTGCATTTGAAAGAATTCGACAATCCTATGTTAAGGTAAAAAGTCGATTTTCTTCTATATACACAATTAGTAGACGATATCGCTTCAACTCATTAACATCAAATATTTAAGTTAATTAGCCTTATGCATCTTACCGAAGTTGACATAAAGCCACAACGGTAGTGCGTTTGGAAAATCTCGACAATCTTATATTCAGGTATAAAGTCGATTTTCATGTATATACACATTAAGCAGTCGATATTGAGTTCCTTTAAATCATAAGCATCAAATATTTAAGTTAATTAGCCTTCTTCAGCTTACCGAAGTTGACATAAAGCCATAACGGCAGTGCATTTGGAAGAATTCGACAATCCTATGTTAAGGTAAAAAGTCGATTTTCTTGTAAATACACAATTAGCAGACGATATCGAGTTGCTTCAACTCGTTAACATCAAATATTTAAGTTAGTTAGCCTTATTCATCTTACCGAAGTTGACATAAAGCCATAACGGCAGTGCATTTGAAGAATTCGACAACCTTATATTCAGGTATAAAGTAGATTTTCTTGTATATTCACATTTAGAAGTCGATATTGAGTTGCATTAAATCATTAGATTAACATATTTCAGCTAATTAGTCTTATTTATTTAGCTGAAGTGGACATAAAGCCATAACGGCAGTGTATTTGGAAGAATTTGACAACCTTATATTAAGGTATAAGGTCGATTTTCTTTAACAACCACATTTGGCAGTCAACATTGAGTTGCTTTAAATCATTAGTTTAACATATTTAAGTTAATAAGCCTTATTCATTTTGCTGAAGTGGACATAAAGCCATAACGGCAGTGCTTTTGGAAGAACTAGACAATCTTATATTCAGGTATAAAGTCGATTTTCTTGTATATACACACTTAGCTGTCGATACTGAGGTATAAAGTCGATTTTCTTGTGTTCACACACTTAGCAGTCGATATTGATTTGCTTCAAATCATAAGCATCAAATATTTAAGTTAATTAACCTTCTTCATCTTGCTGAAGTTAGCACAAAGCCATTACGGCAGTGCATTTGGAAGAATTCGACAATCTTATGTTAAGGTATAAGGTCGATTCTCTTGTACACACACGTTTACCAGTCGATTTTGAGTTGCTTTAAATCATTAGTTTAACATATTTAAGTCAATTGACCTTCTTCATCTTACCGAAGTTGACATAAAGCCATAACGGCAGTGCATTTGGAAGAATTCGACAATCTTATATTCAGGTATAAAGTCGATTTTCTTGTATACACACACTCAGCAGTCGATATTGAGTTGCTTCAAATCATTAACATCAGATATTTAAGTTAACTTACCTTCTTCATCTTACCGAAGTTTACATAAAGCCATAACGGCAGTGCATTTGTAAGAATTCGAGAATCTTATATTCAGGTGTAATAACGATTTTCTTGTATATACACATTTAGCAGTCGATATTGACTTGCTTTAGATCATTAGTTTAACACATTTAATTCAATTAACCTTCTTCATCTTACCAAAGTTGACATAAAGCCATAACGGCAGTGCATTTGGAAGAATTCGACAATCATATATTCAGGTACAAAGACCATTTTCGCGTATATACATATTAAGCAGGCGATATTGAGTTGCCTTTAATCATAAGCTGCACACATTTAAGTCAATTAACTTTCTTCATCTTACCGAAGTTGACATAAAGCCATAACGGCAGTGCCTTTGGAAGAATTCGACAATATTATGTTCAGTTGTAAAGTCGATTTTCTTGAATAAACACATTTAGCAGACGATATCGGGTTGCTTCAACTCATTAACATCAAATATTTAAGTTAGTTATCCTTATTCATCTTACCGAAGTTGACATAAAGCCATAACGGCAGTGCATTTGAAGAATTCGACAATCTTATATTCAGGTATAAGGTCGAGTTTCTTTTATATTCACATTTAGAAGTCGATATTGAGTTGCCCTAAGTCATAAGCAGCACACATTTAAGTTAATTAACTTTAGCAGTGCATTTGAAAGAATCCGACAATCTTATGTTCAGATATAAAGTCGCTTTTCTTGTACATACACATTTGGCGGTCGGTATTGAGTTGCTTCAAATAATTAACATCAAACATTTAAGTTAATAAGCTTCCTTCATCTTACCGAAGTTGACATAAAGCCACAACGGCAGTGCATTTGGAAGAATTCGATAGTCGTATATTCAGCTAAAAAGTCGATTTTATGACATAAAGCAATAACGGCAGTGCACTTGTGAGAATTTGACAATCTTATATTCAGGTGCAAAGTCTATTTTCTTGAATGTACACATTTAGCAGTTGATATTGAGTTGCTTTAAATCATTAGTTTAACATATTTAAGTTAATTAGCGTTCTTCAGCTTACCGGATTTGACATAAAGCCATAACGGCAGTGCTTTTGGAAAAATTAGACAATCTTATATTCAGGTCGATTTTCTTGTATATACAAATTTAGTTGTCGATGTTGAGTTGATTCAAATCATTATCATCAACTATTTAAGTTAATTAACCTTCTTCATCTTGCTGAAGTTAGCACAAAGCTATAACGGCAGTGCATTTGGAAGTATTCGGCAATCTTATATTAAGGTATAAGGTCGATTCTCTTGTACACACACGTTTACCAGTCGATATTGTGTTGCTTTAAATCATTAGTTTAACATATTTAAGTTAATTAGCCTTATTCATTTAGCTGAAGTGGACATAAAACCATAACGGCAGTGCATTTGGAAGAATTCGACAATCTTATATTCAGGTATAAAGTCGATTTTCTTGTATACACACTTTTAGCAGTCGAAATTGAGTTACTTCAATTCATTAAGATCAAATATTTAAGCTAATTAGCCTTATTCATATTACCGAAGTTGACATAAAGCCTTAACGGCAGTGCATTTGAAGAATTTGACAATCTTATTTTAAGGTATAAAGTCGATTTTCTTGTATATACACAATTAGCAGTCGATACTGAGTTGCTTCAAACCACTAACATCAAATATTTAAGTTAATTAGCTTCCTTCATCTTACCGAAGTTAACATAAAGCCATAACGGCAGTGCATTTTGAAGAATTCGACAATCTTATATTCAGGAACAAAGTCGATTTTCTTGTACACACACATTTAGCAGTCGATATTGAGTTGCTTTAAATCATTAGTTTAACATATTTAAGTTAATTAGCCTTATTCATTTTGCTGAAGTGGACATAAAGCCATAACGGCAGTGCTTTTGGAAGAAATAGACAATCTTATATTCAGGTATAAGGTCGATTTTCTTGTATATACGCACTTAGCTGTCGATATTGAGCTGCCTCAAATCATTAACATCAAATATTTAAGTGCAATTACCTTCTTCATCTTGCTGAAGTTGACATAAAGCCATAACGGCAGTGCATTTGGAAGAAATCGACAATCTTATATTCAGGTATAAAGCCGATTTTCTTGTATACACGCACTTAGCTGTCGATATTGAGTTGCTTCAAATCATTAACATCGAACATTTAAGTTTATAAGCTTCCTTCATCTTACCGAGTTGACATAAAGCCACAACGGCAGTGCATTTGGAAGAATTCGATAGTCGTATATTCAGCTAAAAAGTCGATTTTATGACATAAAGCAATAACGGCAGTGCATTTGTGAGAATTTGACAATCTTATATTCAGGTGCAAAGTCGATTTTCTTGAATGTACACATTTAGCAGTTGATATTGAGTTGCCTTAAATCATAAGTTTAACATATTTCAGCTAATTAGCCTTATTTATTTTGCTGAAGTGGACATAACGCCATATAGGCAGTGTATTTGGAAGAAATCGACAATCTTATATTCAGGTATAAAACCGATTTTATTGTATACACACACTTAGCAGTCGATATTGAGTTGCTTCAAATCATTAACATCAGATATTTAAGTTAATTTACCTTCTTCATCTTACCGAAGTTGACATAAAGCCATAACGGCAGTGCATTTGGAAGAATTCGACAATCTTATATTCAGGTGTAATAACGATTTTCTTGTATATACATATTAAGCAGGCGATATTGAGTTGCCTTAAATCATAAGCTGCACACATTTAAGCTAATTACCTTTCTTCATCTTACCGAAATTGACATAAAGCCATGACGGCAGTGCCTTTGGAAGAATTCGACAATATTATGTTCAGTTGTAGAGTCGATTTTCTTGTATATGCACATTTAGAAGTCGATATTGAGTTGCCTTAAATCATAAGCTGCACACATTTAAGTTAATTAACTTTAGCAGTGCATTTGGAAGAATCCGGCAATCTTATGTTCAGTTATAAAGTCGCTTTTCTTGTACATACACATTTAGCAGTCGATATTGAGTTGCTTTAGATCATTAGTTTAACACATTTATGTCAACTAACCTTCTTCATCTTACCGAAGTTGACATAAAGCCATGACGGCAGTGCCTTTGGAAGAATTCGATAACATTATATTCAGGTCTAAAGTCGATTTTCTTGTATATTCACATTTAGAAGTCGATATTGAGTTGCCTTAAATCATAAGCTGCACACATTTAAGTTAATTAACTTTAGCAGTGCATTTGGAAGAATCCGACAATCTTATGTTCAGTTATAAAGTCGGTTTTCTTATACATACACATTTGGCGGTCGGTATTGAGTTCCTTCAAATCATTAACATCACACATTTAAGTTAATTAGCCTTCTTCAGCTTACCGAAGTTGACATAAAGCCATAACGGCAGTGCATTTGTGAGAATTCGACAATCTTATATTCAGGTATAAATTCGATTTTCTTGTATATACACATTTAGCAGTCGATATTGAGTTGCCGTTAATCCATAATTTAACATTTTTAAGTTAATTAACCTTCTTCATCTTGCTGAAGTTAGCACAAAGCCATAACGGCAGTGCATTTGGAAGTATTCGGCAATCTTATATTAAGGTATAAGGTCGATTCTCCTGTACACACACGTTTACAAGTCGATATTGAGTTGCTTTAAATCATTAGTTTAACATATTTCAGCTAATTAGCCTTATTTATTTTGCTGAAGTGGACATAAAGCCATAACGGCAGTGTATTTGGAAGAATTCGACATTCTTATATTAAGGTATAAGGTCGATTTTCCTTTACAAACACATTTAGCAGTCAACATTGAGTTGCTTTAAATCCTTAGTTTAACATATTTAAGTTAATTAGTTTTATTCAATTTGCTGAAGTGGACATAAAGCCATAACGGCAGTGCTTTTGGAAGAACTAGACAATCTTATATTCAGGTATAAAGTCGATTTTCTTGTATACACACAATTAGCAGACGATATCGAGTTGCTTCAACTCATTAACATCAAATATTTAAGTTAGTTAGCCTTATTCATCTTACCGAAGTTGACATAAAGCCATAACGGCTGCGCATTTGAAGAATTCGACAATCCTATGTAAAGGTATAAGGTCGATTTTTTTGTATATTCACATTTAGAAGTCGATATTGAGTTGCTTTAAATCATTAGTTTAACATATTTCAGCTAATTAGCCTTTTTTATTTTGCTGAAGTGGACATAAAGCCATAATGGCAGTGTATTTGGAAGAATTCGACAATGTTATATTAAGGTATAAGGTCGATTTTCCTTTACAAACACATTTAGCAGTCAACATTGAGTTGCTTTAAATCCTTAGTTTAACATATTTAAGTTAATTAGCCTTATTCATTTTGCTGAAGTGGACATAAAGCCATAACGGCAGTGTTTTGGAAGAACTAGACAATCTTATATTCAGGTATAAAGTCGGTTTTCTTGTGTTCACACACTAAGCAGTCGATATTGATTTGCTTCAAATCATAAGCATCAAATATTTAAGTTAATTAACCTTATTCATCTTGCTGAAGTTAGCACAAAGCCATAACGGCAGTGCATTTGGAAGAATTCGACAATCTTATATTAAGGTATAAGATCGATTCTCTTGTACACACACGTTTAGCAGTCGATATTGAGTTGCTTTAAATCATTATTCCCCACCCAACTCCTCAGGATACCTTATATTCAGGTATAAAGTCGATTTTCTTGTATACGCACACTTAGCAGTCGATATTGAGTGGCTTCAAATCATAAGTATCAAATATTTAAGTTAATTAACCTTCTTCAACTTGCCGAAGTTTACATAAAGCCATAACGGCAGTGCATTTGGAATAATTCGAAAATTTTATATTCAGGTATAAAGTCGATTTTCTTGTATGTACACACTTAGCTGTCAATTATGAGTTGCTGCATTTTGCTGAAGTGGACATGAAGCCATAACGGCAGTGTATTTGGAAGAATTCGACAAACTTTTATTGAGGTATAAGGTCGATTTTCTTGTATATACACATTTAGCAGTCGACATTGAGTTGCTTTAAATCATTAGTTTAACATATTTAAGTTAATTAGCCTTATTCATTTTGCTGAAGTGGACATAAAGCCATAACGGCAGTGCTTTTGGAAGAATTAGACAATCTTATATTCATGTATAAAGTAGATTTTCTAGTATATACACACTTAGCTGTCGATATTGAGTTGCCTCAAATCATTAACATCAAATATTTAAGTTAGTTAACCTTCTTCATCTTGCTGAAGAAACCATAAAGCCATATCGGCAGGGTATAAAGTCGATTTTCTTGTATATACACATTTAGCAGTCGATATTGAGTTGCTTTAAATCATTAGTTTAACATATTTAAGTCAATTGACCTTCTTCATCTTACCGAAGTTGACATAAAGCCATAACGGCAGTGCATTTGGAAGAATTCGACAATCCGATATTCAGGTATAAAGTCGATTTTCTTGTATATACACATTTAGCAGTCGATATTGAGTTGCTTTAAATCATTAGTTTAACAAATTTAAGTCAATTGACCTTCTTCATCTTACCGAAGTTGACATAAAGCCATAACGGCAGTGCATTTGGAAGAATTCGACAATCTTATATTCAGGTGTAATAACGATATTCTTGTATATACACATTTAGCAGTCGATATTGAGTTGCTTTAGAGTTGCTTAACCTTCTTCATCTTACCGAAGTTGACATAAAGCCATAACGGCAGTGCATATGGAAGAATTCGACAATCTTATATTCAGGCATAAAGACGATTTTCGCGTATATACATATTATGCAGGCGATATTGAGTTGCCTTAAATCATAGGCTGCACACATTTAAGTCAATCACCTTTCATCATCTTACCGAAGTTTACGTAAAGCCATAACGGTAGTGCTTTTGGAAGAATTCGGCAATCTTACATTCAGGTATAAAGACGATTTTCGTGTATATACATATTAAGCAGGCGATATTGAGTTGCCTTAAATCATAGGCTGCATACATTTAAGTTAATTAACCTTCTTTATCTTACCGAAGTTGACATAAAGCCATAACGGCAGTGCATTTGGAAGAATTAGACAATTATATGTTCAGGTAAAAAGTCGATTTTCTTATATAAACACATTTAGCAGACGATATCGAGTTGCTTCAACTCATTAACATCAAAGACTTAAGTTAATTAGCCTTCTCCAGCTTTCCGAAGTTGACATAAAGCCATAACGGCAGTGCTTTTGGAAGAATTCGACAATCTCAAGTTCAGGTATAAAGTCGGTTTTCTTATACATACACATTTGGCGGTCGGTATTGAGTTCCTTCAAATCATTAACATCACACATTTAAGTTAATTAGCCTTCTTCAGCTTACCGAAGTTGACATAAAGCCATAACGGCAGTGCATTTGTGAGAATTCGACAATCTTATATTCAGGTATAAATTCGATTTTCTTGTATATACACATTTAGCAGTCGATATTGAGTTGCCGTTAATCCATAATTTAACATTTTTAAGTTAATTAACCTTCTTCATCTTGCTAAAGCTGACATAAAGCCATAACGGCAGTGTATTTGGAAGAACTCGAGAATCTTATATTCAGCTATAAAGTCGATTTCTTGTATATACACATTTAGCAGTCGATATCGAGTTGCTTCAACTCATTAACATCAAATATTTAAGTTAGTTAACTTTCTTTATATTACCGAAGTTGATATAAAGCCATAACGGCAGTGCTTTTGGAAGAATTAGACAATCTTATGTTCAGGCATAAAGTCGATTTTTTGTAGATATATACATACACACTTTGCAGTCGATATTGAATTGCTTCAAATCATAGACATCAAATATTTAAGCTAGTTAACCTTCTTCATCATGGTGAAGTTAACATAAAGCCATAACGTCAGTGCATTTGGAAGAATTCGACCACTCTTTATTTAGGTATAAGGTCGATTTTCTTGTACACACACATTTAGCAGTCGATATTGAGTTGCTTTAAATTATTAGTTTAACATATTTAAGGTAATTAGCCTTATTCATTTTGCTAAAGTTGACATAAAGCCATAACGGCAGTGTATTTGGAAGAACTCGAGAATCTTATATTCAGGTATAAAGTCGATTTCTTGTATATACACATTTAGCAGTCGATATCGAATTGCTTCAACTCATTAACATCAAATATTTAAGTTAATTATCTTTCTTTATATTACCGAAGTTGACATAAAGCCATAACGGCAGTGCTTTTGGAAGAATTAGACAATCTCATGTTCAGGCATAAATTCGATTTTCTTGCATATATACATTTAGCAATCGATATTGAGTTGCCTTAAATCATAAGCTGCACACATTTAAGTTTATTAACCTTCTTCATCTTGCTAAAGTTGACATAAAGCCATAACTGCAGTGCATTTGGAAGAACTCGAGAATCTTATATTCATGTATAAAATCGATTTCTTGTATATACACATTTAGCAGTCGATATCGAGTTGCTTCAACCCATTAACATCAAATATTTAAGTAAGTTATCTTTCTTTATATTACCGAAGTTGATATAAAGCCATAACGGCAGTGCTTTTGGAAGAATTAGACAATCCTATGTTCAGGTATAAAGTCGATTTTCTTGTATACACACACTTTGCAGTCGATATTGAATTGCTTCAAATCATAGACATCAAATATTTAAGTTAGTTAACCTTCTTCATCATGGTGAAGTTAACATAAAGCCATAACGGCAGTGCATTTGGAAGAATTCGACCACTCTTTATTTAGGTATATGGTCGATTTTCTTGTATATACACATTTAGCAGTCGATATTGAGTTGCCGTTAATCATTAATTTAACATTTTTAAGTTAATCAACCTTCTTCATCTTGCTAAAGTTGATATAAAGCCATAACGTAAGTGCATTTGGAAGAACTCGAGAATCTTATATTCAGGTATAAAGTCGATTTCTTGTGCATACACATTTAGCAGTCGATATTGTGTTGCTTTAAATCATTAGTTTAACATATTTAAGGTAATAAGCCTTATTCATTTTGCTAAAGTTGACATAAAGCCATAACGGCAGTGCATTTGGAAGAACTCGAGAATCTTATATTCAGGTATAAAGTCGATTTCTTGTGCATACACATTTAGCAGTCGACATTGTGTTGCTTTAAATCATTAGTTTAACACATTTAAGTTAATTAGCCTTCTTCAGCTTACCGAAGTTGACATAAAGCCATAACGGCAGTGCATTTGTGAGAATTGGACAATCTTATATTCAGGTATAAAGTCGATTTTCTTGTTTATACACATTTAGCAGTCGATATTGAGTTGCTTTAAATCATTAACATCAAAAATTTAAGTTAATTAGCTTCCTTAATCTTACCGAAGTTGACATAAAGCCATAACGGCAGTGCATTTGGAAGAATTCGATAACCTTAAATTCAGGTATAAAGTCGATTTTCTTGTACAAACACATTTAGCAGTCGACATTGAGTTGCTTCGAATCATTAACATCAAATATTTAAGTTAGTTAACCCTCTTCATCATGCTGAAGTTAACATAAAGCCGCAACGGCAGTGCATTTGGAATAGTTCGACAACTCTTTATTTAGGTATAAAGTGGGTTTCGTGTACATACACATTTGGTGGTCGGTATTGAGGTGTTTCAAATCATTAACATCAAGCATTTAAGTTAATTAGCTTCTTTCATCTTACCGAAGTTGACATAAAGCCATAACGGCAATGCATTTGTGAGAATTCGACAATCTTATATTCAGGTATAAGGTCGATTTTCTTGTATATAAACATTTAGCAGTCGATATCGAGTTGCTTCAAATAATTAACATCAAAAATTTAAGTTAATTAGCTTCCTTAATCTTATCGAAGTTGACATGAAGCCATAATGGCAGTGCTTTTGGAAGAATTAGACAATCTTATGTTCAGGTATAAAGTCGATTTTTTTGTATATACATACACACTTAGCAGTCGATATTGAATAGCTTCAAATCATAAACATCAAATATTTAAGTTAGTTAACCTTCTTCATCATGGTGAAGTTAACATAAAGCCATGACGGCAGTGCTTTTGGAAGAATTCGACCACTCTTTATTTAGGTATAAGGTCGATTTTCTTGTACACACACATTTAGCCGTCGATATTGACTTGCTTTAAATTATTAATTTAACATATTTAAGGTAATTAGCCTTATTTATTTTGCTAAAGTTGACATAAAGCCATAACGGCAGTGCATTTGGAAAAACTCGAGAATCTTATATTCAGGTATAAAGTCGATTTCTTGTATATACACATTTAGCAGTCGATATCGAGTTGCTTCAACTCATTAACATCAAATATTTAAGTTAATTATCTTTCTTGATATTACCGAAGTTGACATAAAGCCATAACGGCAGTGCTTTTGGAAGAACTAGACAATCTCATGTTCAGGCATAAATTCGATTTTCTTGTATATACACATTTATCAGCCCATATTGAGTTGCCTTAAATCATTTGCTTCACACATTTAAGTTAATTAACCTTCTTCACCTTGCTAAAGTTGACATAGAGCCATAACGGCAGTGCATTTGGAAGAACTCGAGAATCTTATATTCAGGTATAAAGTCGATTTTCTTGTCTATACACATTTAGCAGTCGATATCGAGTTGCTTCAACTAATTAACATCAAATATTTAAGTTAGTTATCTTTCTTCATATTACCGAAGTTGACATAAAGCCATAACGGCAGTGCTTTTGGAAGAACTAGACAATCTCATGTTCAGGCATAAATTCGATTTTCTTGTATATACACATTTAGCAGTCGATATTGAGTTGCCTTAAATCATAAGCTGCACACATTTAAGTTAATTAACCTTCTTCATCTTGCTAAAGTTGACATAAAGCCATAACGGCAGTGCATTTGGAAGAACTCGAGAATCTTAAATTCAGGTATAAATTCGATTTTCTTGTATATACACATTTAGCAGTCGATATTGAGTTGCCGTTAATCATTAATTTAACATTTTTAAGTTAATTAACCTTCTTCATCTTGCTAAAGTTGATATAAAGCCATAACGGCAGTGCATTTGGAAGAACCCGAGAATCTTATATTCAGGTATAAAGTCGATTTCTTGTATATACACATTTAGCAGTCGATATCGAGTTGCTTCAACTCATTAGCATCAAATATTTAAGTTAATTATCTTTCTTGATATTACCGAAGTTGACATAAAGCCATACCTGCAGTGCTTTTGGAAGAATTAGACAATCTCATGTTCAGGCATAAATTCGATTTTCTTGTATATACACATTTATCAGCCGATATTGAGTTGCCTAAAATCATTAGCTTCACACATTTAAGTTAATTAACCTTCTTCATCTTGCTAAAGTTGACATAGAGCCATAACGGCAGTGCATTTGGAAGAACTCGAGAATCTTATATTCAGGTATAAAGTCGATTTTCTTGTATATACACATTAAGCAGTCGATATCGAGTTGCTTCAACTAATTAACATCAAATATTTACGTTAGTTATCTTTCTTCATATTACCGAAGTTGACATAAAGCCATAACGGCAGTGCTTTTGGAAGAATTAGACAATCTCATGTTCAGGCATAAATTCGATTTTCTTGTATATACACATTTAGCAGTCGATATTGAGTTGCCTTAAATAATAAGCTGCACACATTTAAGTTAATTAACCTTCTTCATATTGCTAAAGTTGACATAAAGCCATAACGGCAGTGCATTTGGAAGAACTCGAGAATCTTAAATTCAGGTATAAAGTCGATTTTCTTGTATATACACATTTAGCAGTCGATATTGAGTTGCCGTTAATCATTAATTTAACATTTTTAAGTTAATTAACCTTCTTCATCTTGCTAAACTTGATATAAAGCCATAACGGCAGTGCATTTGGAAGAACTCGAGAATCTTATATTCAGGTATAAAGTCGATTTCTTGTATATACACATTTAGCAGTCGATATCGAGTTGCCTTAAATCATTAGCTTCACACATTTAAGTTAATTAACCTTCTTCATCTTACCGAAGTTGACATAAAGCCATAACGGCAGTGCATTTGGAAGAACTCGAGAATCTTATATTCAGGTATAAAGTCGATTTTCTTGTCTATACACATTTAGCAGTCGATATCGAGTTGCTTCAACTAATTAACATCAAATATTTAAGTTAGTTATCTTTCTTCATATTACCGAAGTTGACATAAAGCCATAACGGCAGTGCGTTTGGAAGAATTAGACAATCTCATGTTCAGGCATAAATTCGATTTTCTTGTATATACACATTTAGAGGTCGATATTGAGTTTCCTTAAATTATAAGCTGCACACATTTAAGTTAATTAACCTTCTTCATCTTGCTAAAGTTGACATAAAGCCATAACGGCAGTGCATTTAGAAGAATTCGACAATCTTATGTTCAGGAAAAAAGTCGATTTTCTTGCACATACACAGTTAGCAGTCGGTATTGAGTTGCCTCAAATCATTAACATAAAATATTTATGTTAATTAACCTTCTTCATTTAGCTGAAGTTGACATAAAGCCATAACGGCAGTGCATTTGGAAGAATTTGAGAATCTTATATTCAGGTATAAAGTCGATTTCTTGTATATACACATTTAGCAGTCGATATCGAGTTGCTTGAACTCATTAACATCGAATATTTAAGTTAATTATCTTTCTTTATATTACCGAAGTTGGCATAAAGCCATAACGGCAGTGCTTTTGGAAGAATTAGACAATCTTATGTTAAGGTATAATGTCGATTTTTTTGAATATACATACACACTTAGCAGTCGATATTAAATTGGTTCAAATCATAAACATCAAATATTTAAGTTAGTTAACCTTCTTCATCATGCTAAAGTTAACATAAAGCCATAACCGCAGTGCATTTGGAAGAACTCGACAACTTTTTATTTAGGTATAAGGTCGATTTTCTTGTACACACACATTTAGCAGTCGATATTGAGTTGCTTTCAATTATTAGCTTAACATATTTAAGGTAATTAGCCTTATTCATTTTGCTAAAGTTGACATAAAGCCATAACGGCAGTGTATTTGGAAGAATTCGACAATCTTATATTCAGGTATAAAGTCGATTTTCTTGTATATACACATTTAGCAGTCGATATCAAGTTGCTTCAACTCATTAACATCAAATATTTAAGTTAGTTATCTTTCTTCATATTACCGAAGTTGACATAAAGCCATAACGGCAGTGCTTTTGGAAGAATTCGATAGTCGTATATTCAGCTAAAAAGTCGATTTTATGACATAAAGCAATAACGGCAGTGCACTTGTGAGAACTTGACAATCTTATATTCAGGTGCAAAGTCTATTTTCTTGAATGTACACATTTAGCAGTTGATATTGAGTTGCTTTAAATCATTAGTTTAACATATTTAAGTTAATTAGCGTTCTTCAGCTTACCGGATTTGACATAAAGCCATAACGGCAGTGCTTTTGGAAAAATTAGACAATCTTATATTCAGGTCGATTTTCTTGTATATACAAATTTAGTTGTCGATGTTGAGTTGATTCAAATCATTATCATCAACTATTTAAGTTAATTAACCTTCTTCATCTTGCTGAAGTTAGCACAAAGCTATAACGGCAGTGCATTTGGAAGTATTCGGCAATCTTATATTAAGGTATAAGGTGATTCTCTTGTACACACACGTTTACCAGTCGATATTGTGTTGCTTTAAATCATTAGTTTAACATATTTAAGTTAACTAGCCTTCTTCAGCTTACCGAAGTTGACATAAAACCATAACGGCAGTGCATTTGGAAGAATTCGACAATCTTATATTCAGGTATAAAGTCGATTTTCTTGTATACACACTTTTAGCAGTCGAAATTGAGTTACTTCAATTCATTAAGATCAAATATTTAAGTTAATTAGCCTTATTCATATTACCGAAGTTGACATAAAGCCTTAACGGCAGTGCATTTGAAGAATTTGACAATCTTATTTTAAGGTATAAAGTCGATTTTCTTGTATATACACAATTAGCAGTCGATACTGAGTTGCTTCAAACCACTAACATCAAATATTTAAGTTAATTAGCTTCCTTCATCTTACCGAAGTTAACATAAAGCCATAACGGCAGTGCATTTTGAAGAATTTGACAATCTTATATTCAGGAACAAAGTCGATTTTCTTGTACACACACATTTAGCAGTCGATATTGAGTTGCTTTAAATCATTAGTTTAACATATTTAAGTTAATTAGCCTTATTCATTTTGCTGAAGTGGACATAAAGCCATAACGGCAGTGCTTTTGGAAGAAATAGACAATCTTATATTCAGGTATAAGGTCGATTTTCTTGTATATACGCACTTAGCTGTCGATATTGAGCTGCTTCAAATCATTAACATCGAACATTTAAGTTTATAAGCTTCCTTCATCTTACCGAGTTGACATAAAGCCACAACGGCAGTGCATTTGGAAGAATTCGATAGTCGTATATTCAGCTAAAAAGTCGATTTTATGACATAAAGCAATAACGGCAGTGCATTTGTGAGAATTTGACAATCTTATATTCAGGTGCAAAGTCGATTTTCTTGAATGTACACATTTAGCAGTTGATATTGAGTTGCCTTAAATCATAAGTTTAACATATTTCAGCTAATTAGCCTTATTTATTTTGCTGAAGTGGACATAACGCCATATAGGCAGTGTATTTGGAAGAAATCGACAATCTTATATTCAGGTATAAAACCGATTTTATTGTATACACACACTTAGCAGTCGATATTGAGTTGCTTCAAATCATTAACATCAGATATTTAAGTTAATTTACCTTCTTCATCTTACCGAAGTTGACATAAAGCCATAACGGCAGTGCATTTGGAAGAATTCGACAATCTTATATTCAGGTGTAATAACGATTTTCTTGTATATACATATTAAGCAGGCGATATTGAGTTGCCTTAAATCATAAGCTGCACACATTTAAGCTAATTACCTTTCTTCATCTTACCGAAATTGACATAAAGCCATGACGGCAGTGCCTTTGGAAGAATTCGACAATATTATGTTCAGTTGTAAAGTCGATTTTCTTGTATATGCACATTTAGAAGTCGATAATGAGTTGCCTTAAATCATAAGCTGCACACATTTAAGTTAATTAACTTTAGCAGTGCATTTGGAAGAATCCGGCAATCTTATGTTCAGTTATAAAGTCGCTTTTTTTGTACATACACATTTAGCAGTCGATATTGAGTTGCTTTAGATCATTAGTTTAACACATTTATGTCAACTAACCTTCTTCATCCTTCCGAAGTTGACATAAAGCCATGACGGCAGTGCCTTTGGAAGAATTCGATAACATTATATTCAGGTCTAAAGTCGATTTTCTTGTATATTCACATTTAGAAGTCGATATTGAGTTGCCTTAAATCATAAGCTGCACACATTTAAGTTAATTAACTTTAGCAGTGCATTTGGAAGAATCCGACAATCTTATGTTCAGTTATAAAGTCGGTTTTCTTATACATACACATTTGGCGGTCGGTATTGAGTTCCTTCAAATCATTAACATCACACATTTAAGTTAATTAGCCTTCTTCAGCTTACCGAAGTTGACATAAAGCCATAACGGCAGTGCATTTGTGAGAATTCGACAATCTTATATTCAGGTATAAAGTCGATTTTCTTGTATATACACATTTAGCAGTCGATATTGAGTTGCCGTTAATCATTAGTTTAACACATTTAAGTCAATTAACCTTCTTCATCTTACCAAAGTTGACATAAAGCCATAACGGCAGTGCATTTGGAAGAATTCGACAATCTTATATTTAGGTATAAAGTCGATTTTCTTGTACACACATTTAGCAGTCGATATTGAGTTGCTTTAAATCATTAGTTTAACATATTTCAGCTAATTAGCCTTATTAATTTTGCTGAAGTGGACATAAAGCCATAACGGCAGTGTATTGGGAAGAATTCGACAAACTTTTATTGAGGTATAAGGTCAATTTTCTTGTACAAACACATTTAGCAGCCGACATTGAGTTGTTTTAAATCATTAGTTTAACATATTTAAGTTAATTAGCCATATTGATTTTGCTGAAGTGGACATAAAGCCATAACGGCAGTGCTTTTGGAAGAACTAGACAATCTTATATTTAGGTATAAAGTCGATTTTCTTGAATATACACATTTAGCAATCGATATTGAGTTGCCTCAAATCATTAACATCAAATATTTAAGTTAGTTAGCCTTATTCATCTTACCGAAGTTGACATAAAGCCATAACGGCAGTGCATTTGAAGAATTTGACAATCTTATATTCAGGTATAAAGTAGATTTTCTTGTATATTCACATTTAGAAGTCGATATTGAGTTGCATTAAATCATTAGATTAACATATTTCAGCTAATTAGTCTTATTTATTTAGCTGAAGTGGACATAAAGCCATAACGGCAGTGTATTTGGAAGAATTTGACAACCTTATATTAAGGTATAAGGTCGATTTTCTTTAACAACCACATTTGGCAGTCAACATTGAGTTGCTTTAAATCATTAGTTTAACATATTTAAGTTAATAAGCCTTATTCATTTTGCTGAAGTGGACATAAAGCCATAACGGCAGTGCTTTTGGAAGAACTAGACAATCTTATATTCAGGTATAAAGTCGATTTTCTTGTATATACACACTTAGCAGTCGATATTGATTTGCTACAAATCATAAGCATCAAATATTTAAGTTAATTAACCTTCTTCATCTTGCTGAAGTTAGCACAAAGCCATAACGGCAGTGCATTTGGAAGAATTCGACAATCTTATATTAAGGTATAAGGTCGATTCTCTTGTACACACACGTTTAGCAGTCGATATTGAGTTGCTTTAAATCATTAGTTTAACATATTTAAGTTAATTAGCCTTATTGATTTTGCTGAAGTGGACATAAAGCCATAACGGCAGTGCTTTTGGAAGAACTAGACAATCTTATATTCAGGTATAAAGTCGATTTTCTTGTATACGCACACTTAGCAGTCGATATTGAGTGGCTTCAAATCATAAGTATCAAATATTTAAGTTAATTAACCTTCTTCAACTTGCCGAAGTTTACATGAAGCCATAACGGCAGTGCATTTGGAATAATTCGAAAATTTTATATTCAGGTATAAAGTCGATTTTCTTGTATGTACACACTTAGCTGTCAATTATGAGTTGCTGCATTTTGCTGAAGTGGACATGAAGCCATAACGGCAGTGTATTTGGAAGAATTCGACAAACTTTTATTGAGGTATAAGGTCGATTTTCTTGTATATACACATTTAGCAGTCGACATTGAGTTGCTTTAAATCATTAGTTTAACATATTTAAGTTAATTAGCCTTATTCATTTTGCTGAAGTGGACATAAAGCCATAACGGCAGTGCTTTTGGAAGAATTAGACAATCTTATATTCATGTATAAAGTAGATTTTCTAGTATATACACACTTAGCTGTCGATATTGAGTTGCCTCAAATCATTAACATCAAATATTTAAGTTAGTTAACCTTCTTCATCTTGCTGAAGAAACCATAAAGCCATATCGGCAGGGTATAAGGTCGATTCTCTTGTACACACACGTTTAGCAGTCGATATTGAGTTGCTTTAAATCATTAGTTTAACATATTTAAGTCAATTAACTTTCTTCATCTTGATGAAGTTGATGTAAAGCCGTAGCGGCAGTGCATTTGGAAGAATTCGACCATCTTATATTCAGATATAAAGTCGATTTTCTTGTGTTCACACAAATAGCAGTCGATATTGATTTGCTTCAAATCATAAGCATTAAATATTTAAGTTAATTAACCTTCTTCATCTTGCTGAAGTTAACATAAAGCCATAACGGCAGTGCATTTGGAAGAATTCGACAGTCTTATATTTAGGAATAATGTCGATTTTCTTGTACACACACATTTAGCAGTCGATATTGAGTTGCTTTAAATCATTAACATCAAATATTTAAGTTAATTAGCCTTATGCATCTTACCGAAGTTGACATCAAGCCACAACGGTAGTGCGTTCGGAAAATCTCGACAATCTTATATTCAGGTATAAAGTCGATTTTCTTGCAAATACACATTTAGCAGTCGATATTGAGTTGCTTTAAATCATTAACATCAAATATTTAAGTTAATTAACTTCTTTTATATTATCGTAGTTGTCATAAAGCCATAACGGCAGTGCATTTATAAAAATTCGACCATCTTATATTCAGGTATAAAGTCGATTTTCTTGTGCTCACACACTTAGCAGTCGATATTTACTTGCTTCAAATCATAAGCATCAAATATTTAAGTTAATTAACCTTCTTCATCTAGCTGAAGTTAGCACAAAGCCATAACGGCAGTGCATTTTGAAGAATTCGACAATCTTATATTAAGGTATAAGGTCGATTCTCTTGTACACACACGTTTAGCAGTCGATATTGAGTTGCTTTAAATCATTAGTTTAAAATATTTAAGTTAATTAGCCTTATTCATTTTGCTGAAGTGGACATAAAGCCATAACGTTAGTGCTTTTGGAAGAACTAGACAATCTTATATTCAGGCATAAAGTCGATTTTCTTGTATATACACACTTAGCATTCGATATTGATTTGCTTCAAATCATAAGCATGAAATATTTAAGTTAATTAACCTTCTTCATCTTGCTGAAGATGACATAAAGCCATAACGGCAGTGCATTTGGAAGAATTCGACAATCTTATATTCAGGTATAAAGCCGATTTTCTTGTATACACACTTTTAGCAGTCGAAATTGAGTTCTTTTACATCATAAGCATCAAATATTTAAGTTAATTAGCCTTCTTCAGCTTACCGAGGTTGACATAAAGCCATAACGGCAGTGCATTTGGAAGAATTCGACAATCCTATGTTATGGTATAAAGTCGATTTTCTTGTATACACACTTTTAGCAGTCGAAATTGAGTTCCTTCAAATCATAAGCATCAAATATTTAAGTTAATTAGCCTTCTTCAGCTTACCGAAATTGACATAAAGCCATAACGGCAATGCATTTGGAAGAATTCGACAATCTTATATTCAGGTATAAAGTCGATTTTCTTATATATACACAATTAGCAGACGATATCGAGTTGCTTCAACTCATTAATATCAAATATTTAAGTTAGTTAGCCTTATTCATCTTACCGAAGTTGACATAAAGCCATAACGGCAGTGCATTTGAAGAATTCAACAATCTTATATTCAGGTATAAAGTCGATTTTCTTGTATATTCACATTTAGAAGTCTATATTGAGTTGCTTTAAATCATTAGTTTAACATATTTAAGTTAATTAGCCTCATTCATTTTGCTGAAGTGGACATAAAGCCATAACGGCAGTGCTTTTGGAAGAACTAGACAATCTTATATTCAGGTATAAAGTCGATTTTCTTGTATATACACACTTAGCTGTCGATGTTGAGCTGCCTCAAATCATTAACATCAAATATTTAAGTGCAATTACCTTCTTCATCTTGCTGAAGTTTACATAAAGCCATAACGGCAGGGCATTTGGAAGAATCCGACAATCTTATGTTCAGATATAAAGTCGCTTTTCTTGTACATACACATTTGGCGGTCGGTATTGAGTTGCTTCAAATAATTAACATCAAACATTTAAGTTAATAAGCTTAATTCATCTTACCGAAGTTGACATAAAGCCATAACGGCAGTGCATTTGGAAGAATTCGATAGTCGTATATTCAGCTAAAAAGTCGATTTTATGACATAAAGCAATAACGGCAGTGCATTTGTGAGAATTTGACAATCTTATATTCTGGTACAAAGTCGATTTTCTTGAATGTACACATTTAGCAGTCGATATTGAGTTGCTTTAAATCATTAGTTTAACATATTTAAGTTAATTAGCGTTCTTCAGCTTACCGGATTTGACATAAAGCCATAACGGCAGTGCTTTTGGAAGAATTCGACATTCTTATATTCAGGTATAAAGTCGATTTTCTTGTATATACAAACTTAGTTGTCGATGTTGAGTTGATTCAAAGCATTAACATCAGGTAGGTAGGTAGGTAGGAGTGCAGCCCTATCGGGCTCAATTAGCACTTGATGTGCCATTTTGATACACTGTTCGTAGAACCTCCTGTATCTGCTATTACGTTTCACCTTCTCTCTCAAACTATTTTGAGGTTTCGATGAAACTACTTATGTCCGATATGCTTTTGGTGGAAATCCATTCAAGGTTTGGTGCTTGGTGGATTCCGAGTGTTTCGTGTCGGATCTGTGCTAGAGCTGGGCATTCGCAGAGAAAGTGGAGGATTGTTTCCTTGTTCCCTGCTACTCCGCAGCCACGGCAGATGTCGTTGTAGGGCAATCCCATTTTGGACGCATGTTCCCCAAATGGCCAGTGCCCTGTTGTGGTAGCTGTTATTCTGTAAATACTTTTTCTTGACCTATTTAATAAGTCATTGGTTCTTTTCCTGTCATATGTCGGCCATAATTGTTTAGTTATGACGCATTTTGTTAAGTTTTTCCACCTGTTGTTTGCAATTTGCTGAGATAGTCTATTGATCTCTCCTTTTATCGATCCTAGCGGGCTTGGTATTAGCTCCGCCATGGATTCATTGAGGAAAGCTCCTGCCTTTGCCAACTCGTCTGCTTTTTCGTTACCGAAAATGTTCCTGTGGCCAGGAACCCAGATCAAGTTTAGCTGGAGCTTGTCTTTTATTGAGCTTAGTGCTCTCTTGCAGTTGTGAACTGTACTGGAATTTGTCATGGGTGAAGACAATGCCAGGAGGGCCGCCTGGCTGTCCGTAAATATAGTTGCTTTATGTATATTCCCGTGGTCTTCTAATAGAACTTCGCAGGCTTTTTCTATGCCTAGTACTTCTGCTTGGAAGATGCTAGCCGAGTTCAGTAGACGTATAGAGAGAGATATGCCTAGATCAGCGGAGAATACCCCCGTGCCTACTCCACAGTCCATTTTGGACCCGTCGATATAGATTGAGGTGGTATCTTCCTCTACCATTGAACCTCTTCTCCATTCTCGTCTAGATGGTATCCTCACCTGGAAGTGTCTATTGAAATCCAGCTTTGGGAGAATGTAGTCTGATTTATTAATAGTGAACTTCTTTAAAATTACACTATGTCCGTAGTTCTGCTGTTTCCAACCTCCCAATTCTTTTATTCTTATCGCCGCAATAGCTGCTGTTTTGTGAATAAAAATGTCCATTGGTAGTTGATGCAGGATCACATTGAGCGCATCAGTCGGACATGACCTGATTGCACCCGTAACACCCGCACATGCTGCTCTTTGTATTCCATTTAATTTTCGAATATTGTATTGTTTGTTTAGCGCTGGCCACCATACCAGAGCTCCATATGTAAGTATAGGTCTTATGACAGCCGTATACATCCATGATTATACTTGGTTTAAGGCCCCAATTCTTGTTGACGATTTTCTTACAAGTATAGTAGGCCATGTATGCTTTGTTTATTCTTTTTTCTATATTTATTTTCCAGGACAGTTTGGTGTCAATCTCCACCCCCAAGTATTTAGCTGTGGGGGATAGAGTGAGTGTAGTACCGTTTAGTACCGGAAGTTGAAACTGAGGTATTTTGGTTCTGCTAGTGAATAGCATCAATTCTGTTTTGTTCGGGTTAACTCCTAGACCATTGTTTTTAGCCCATAGGTTTAACTTACGAAGTGCTCTTTCCATAATCTCGCTGACTGTTGAAGGAAACATGCCTGAGACCAACAACACTATATCGTCTGCATACGCTACTGCTTTCACTCCTCCACCGTTTAGTTGGAGTAGTATTTCGTTCAGCGCTGCAACCCATAGAAGCGGAGAGAGGACCCCCCCTTGAGGCGTTCCTCTACTCACATAGCTTGTTTGTGTTGCAGCGCCGTTTGAAGCTATAATTTTCCTATTCTCAACCATCGATAGTATCCATCTGCACACAGTGTCGTCTATCCCACCATGTGCCAGAGAATTAATTATCGCATTTACTTCTATGTTGTTGAAGGCGCCCTCTATGTCTAGAAATGCAGCCATGGTGTATTGTTTGTGATGTAGTGATTTTTCAATTACACTTATCACCTCGTGAAGGGCGGTTTCGGTTGATCGGCCCTTCATGTACGCATGTTGGGATTTCGATAACTTCTCCGCCATTATTGTTCTTACGTGTAGATCTATTAGCCTTTCTAGTACCTTCAGCATAAAGGAGGTAAGGCTTATAGGTCTAAAATCCTTGGCATTCTCGTGTAATCTTCTGCCTGGTTTTGGGAGGAACACAACTTTACTTCTTTTCCAACTTCTTGGGATGTAAGATAGTTGTATGCTTGCTTTGTATATATTTTCTAGCCTTAGAACCATTGGTTCTGCCAGTTTTTGCAGCATTATGGGCATAATCCCGTCAGGACCTGCCGCTTTATATGGTGCAAAACTATTTATGGCGTATTTGATTTTTCTTTTGTCTACTATTTGGCTTCGATAGTCAGCTGCGTTCAGCGGTGGTTCTGATTGAACCCTCGTTGAAGGTATTTGCTGACTCCCGGGGAAGTGCGTTGTGATAAGTACCTCCAGAGACTCTTTTGCCGAGGAGGTTCAATCACTTCCCTCCGCCCTTATGTAGGCAGTATTAATATGATCTTTGGATAGCATTTTACTCAGCCTGGCGGCTTCTGTGCAACTTTCTATCGATGTACAGTTAGTTGTGTTCTCAAATTCTTGAGTTCACTGTTCCACCAAGGAAGAGACTTTCTCTTTTTCAAAACTGTTAGCGGAGTAGATTTATTAAAAGTTGTGGTTAGGATTTTTTCTAACTTCTCTACTTCTGAATCTAATTCCTCAGGATTTCTGATGCTCTTATTGCCTCCCTTTTCAAGGCATTTTGTTGCTATACTGGTAAATTTTCCCCAAGCCGTTCTTCTAGGGTTCCGGTAAGTGAGAGGCGCACTGTACTTCTCGCGGATGCTGAAAAGTATCCAGGAGTGATCCGACATGGAAGGCTCATCGGATACCCTCCAGTTATCCACAACGAGATTGTCTGTGTCTGTTGATATCGTGAGGTCAAGCACTTCCTCCCATTCCGTAAACCTATCCGAGCTTGGGAAAATAAAAGTTGGCTTATCGCCCTTGTTGCAAATACTTAGATTACTATTCAAAATATACTGCAAGAGTGACTCACCCCTGGTGTTTATACTGGAGCTACCCCATACGGTGTGCCTTGCGTTTGCATCACACCCTATTAGGACATCTTCCTTCCTGTTCTCCTCTACTAGTCTGGTGAGCGGGACCGGTGGTATGTCTTCGTCATGGGCCAAGTAGGCCGAGACCAAGAAGAAGGGCTTATCCTTCTGTTCCACCTTTACCACTGTGATATCTGCTGTGCTGTAATTAGGAAAAAGAAATGCATTTATACGTTTATTGATAAGAATGCATACCCTAGGTTTACCTCTGTTCCGTGTGTAAAACAGGTTATGGTTGCTGCTTTTTTGCCCTTTAATGGTATCTTCATTGACCCAGGGCTCCTGTACTAAGCTGATGTCGATGCCCCCCTCATTCACGAGGGTTGTCAGATTCGCTGTAGCACTCTTCGAGTGCTGCAGGTTTATCTGCACGCATCTTATGTTATTGGGCATCTCGGGTTTCTTCGATGCCCACATTCTTTAGCAACTGGCTGGCGTCGTCGACCTCTTCCGTGTCGTCTTCGTCAGCCGCTTTGTCGCCTTGGAATATTTTTAGTCTGGCTTTGCGGATTCCGAAGCTGATTTTGTAGTCAGTCTTCTTCAGAGCCTCAATGGACTCATCACAAATGGCCACTAGTATTGGCTTGCTTGCTTTATTCGGTTTTCCTCCTTGATTAGCTGCCACTCATCTATACTAGGTATAGATTTGTTCTGCAGCTTAATGCACCGCAGGAGTTTTTCGCCTGGCTCCTCTAGAGGGGGTAACCAAATGCGAGCACGAGGTCTCTTCGGAATGTCCTTGGCGGGTATAAGCCTCAAATGGAGGCCTACAAAGGCGTTGCTAATTTTAGCCACACTACCCGTCAGGAAATCCAGCGAGGCCTGGTCCGCGTACTTGATGACCCTGTAGCCCCTGAGGGTCTCAGAAGAGTCAAACTCCGGGTGAGGACCCGCAGGATTGTCGAGTACATAGCTTAGCACCATACTCGACAATCTGACGTCGATCTCCACCCATCTCTCCTGCATTGTGCTCGGAGAGGAGGAATTTCCGTCTATGATGGCCACCTGCAGGCTATCTCTGGCAACATCGCAGAAATGCCTTGCCGTTGTTGTGCTGCTGTGTTCTGTCCGGGTACTTCTGTGATGGAGCGATTTCTCTTCTGAGAAGTGTTCTTTCGCTTGCTCTCTTCTTGAGGTTGTGATTGCTTCCTTTTCAGGTAGCCTTCATATTCCTCTACGATAGATTTGAGGCGCTTTGTTTCGGCCTCATCAACTGGGGTACCGGCTGCCTGGTCTTTGGCTATCTTCCCTAGTATGAAGACTGCCCTCTGGTACCGGTTTTTCCTCAGCTGATTCTGGGATTTCTAGCGCTTCTTTCTGTTTTCTCCTTTAGCCGCCAGTGCACTTTGGTTGGTGCTCATGGCAGCCTTGGAGGTGGACGCTTCCACCCTTATATCAGGGGCTTATACTGCTGTATCTACCGGTATACTTTGGTTGGTATGTCTGGTAGTACTCTTACTCGTCTCCTGGCTGGAGGCAAGTAGCTCTTCTTCTTCTTCGGATTCCGTAATAGGATTCCGATAGTTCATGTCCTTAGTCGTTGCTGTTGTCTTCAATTTGGTTGTTGTAGTTGATGTTGTTGTTGTTGTTGCATTATTGTTTTCGTTCATGTTTGGTCCCACGAGTAATCCGGAAAGGGTTGGTCACTCATCCGCAGAGCCGGTATGCGGAGAGAAGGCTTTTATACCTCCGACCTCACCCGGGCATCGGAGGGGACCGTTCGCGATCAGCTATTTATTACACCCCGCTGACCATTCAGCCCCCGGCACGGGTACCTCGACACCTTGGCTTAGGGTGGTGTTGGTTTGGCTATCCTCATACTTCCACAATAGGAGATGGGCGTAAAACCTAGGGTTTATTCATCCATATCACTATTGTGGGAATTATGAAGTGTCCCTCTTAGTTCGTAAGATTAGAGTGCGTTTC
>NW_024394170.1:0-2957 GCF_016617805.1 Bactrocera tryoni
AATCGACTTTATATCTGAATAAAAAATTGTAGAATTCTTCCAAATGCACTGCCGTTATGGCTTTATGTCAACTTCGATAAGATGAAGAAGGCTAATAAACTTTAATATTTGATGTTAAGGATTTAGAGCAACTCAACACCGACTGCTAAATGTGTATATACAAGAAAATCGTCTTTATACCTGAATATAAGATTGTCGAATTCTTTCAAATGCTCTGCCGTTATGCCTCTATGTCAACTTCGATAAGATGAATAAGGCTAATTAACTTAAATATTTGATGTTAATGATTTGAAACAACTCAACACCGACTGCTAAATGTGTGTATACAAGAAAATCGACTTTATAGCTGAATATAAGATTGTCGAATTTTCCAAATGCACTGCCGTTTTGGCTTTTTGGCAACTTCGGTAAGATGAATAAGGCTAATTTAATTAAATATTTGATGTTAACGATTTGAAGAAACTCAACACCGACTGCTAAATGTGTGTATACAAGAAAATCGACTTTATACCTGAATATAAGATTGTCGAATTCTTCCACATGCACTGCCGTTATGGTTTTATATCAACTTGGGTAAGACGTAGAAGGCTAATAAACTTTAAAATTTGATTTTATTGATTTGAAGCAACTCAACACCGACTGCTAAATGTGTATATACAAGAAAATCGACTTTATACCTGAATATAAGATTGTAGAATTCTTCCAAATGCAGTGCCGTTATGGCTTTATGTCAACTTCGATAAGATGAAGAAGGCTAACAACCTTTAATATTTGATGTTAAGGATTTAAAGCAACTCAACACCGACTGCTAAATGTGTATATACAAGAAAATCGACTTTATACCTGAACATAAGATTGTCGAATTCTTCCAAATTCAGTGCCGTTATGGCTTTATGCCAACTTCAACAAGATGAAGAAGGTTAATTATCTTAAATATTTGATGTTAATGATTTGAAGCAACTCAATATCGACTGCTAAATGTGTAAATACAAGAAAATCTACTTTATACCTGAATATAAAATTGTCGAATTCTTTTAAATGCGCTGCCGTTATGGCTTTATGTCAACTTCAGCAAGATGAATAAGGCTAATTAACTTAAATATTTGATGTTAATGATTTGAAGCAACTCAACACCGACTGCTAAATGTGAATTTTTTCCTGAATATAAGATTGTCGAGTTCTTCCAAATGCACTGCCGTTATGGCTTTATGTCAACTTCAGCAAGATGAAGAAGGTTAATTAACATAAATATTTGGTGTTAAGGATTTAGAGCAACTCAATATCGACTGCTAAATGTGTATATACAAGAAAATCGACTTTATACCTGAATATAAGATTGTCGAATTCTTCCAACTTTGATAACATGAAGAAGGCTAATTAACTTAAATATTTGATGTTAATGATATGAAGCAACACAATTCCGTCTGCTGAATGTGTATATACAAGAAAATCGACTTTATACCTGAATATACGATTGTCGCATTCTTCCAAATGCACTGCCGTTATGGCTTTATGTCAATTTCGATAAGATGCAGAAGGCTAATAAACTTTAATATTTTATGTTAAGGATTTGAAGCAACACAATTCCGACTGCTGAATGTGTATATACAAGAAAATCGTCTTTATACCTGAATATAAGATTGCCTAATTCTTCCAAATGCAGTGCCGTTATGGCTTTATGTCAACTTCGATAAGATGAAGAAGGCTGATAAACTTTAATATTTGATGTTAAGGATTTAGAGCAACTCAATATCGACTGCTAAATGTGTATATACAAGAAAATCGACTTTATACCTAAATATAAGATTGTCGAATTCTTCCAAACACACTGCCGTTATGGCTTTTATGTCAACTTAAGCAAGATGAAGAAGGCTAATTAACTTAAATATTTGATGTTAATGATTTGAAGCAACTGTGTATATACAAGAAAATCGACTTTATACCTGAATATAATATTGTCGAATTCTTCCACATGCACTGCCGTTATGGTTTTATGTCAACTTGGGTAAGACGTCGAAGGCTAATAAACTTTAATATTTGATTTTATTGATTTGAAGCAACTCAACACCGACTGCTAAATGTGTATATACAAGAAAATCGTCTTTGTACCTGAATATAAGATTGTCGAATTCTTCCAAATGCACTGCCGTTATGACTTTATGTCATTTTCTATAAGATGAATAAAGCTAATTAACTTTAATATTTGATGTTAAGGATTTAGAGCAACTCAATATCGACTGCTAAATGTGTATAGACGAGAAAATCGACTTTATACCTGAATAGAAGATTGTCGAATTCTTCCAAATGCACTGCCGTTATGGCTTTATGTCAACTTCGATAAGATGAATAAGGCTAATTAACTTAAATATTTGATGTTAATGATTTGAAGCAACTCAACACCGACTGCTAAATGTGTATATACAAGAAAATCGGCTTTATACCTAAATATAAGATTGTCGAATTCTTCCAAATGCACTGCCGTTATGGCTTTATGTCAACTTCGATAAGATGAAGAAGGCCAATAAACTTTAATATTTGATGTTAAGGATTTGAAGCAACTCAATACCGACTATTAAATGTGTATATACAAGAAAACCGACTATATACCTTAATATAAGATTGTCGAATTCTTCCAAATGCACTGCCGTTATGGCTTTATGTCAACTTCGATAAGATGAAGAAGGTTAATTAACTTAAATATCTGATGTTAACGATTTAAAGCAACTCAACACCGACTGCTAAATGTGTATATACAAGAAAACCGTCTTTATACCTGAATATAAGATTGTCGAATTCTTCCACATGCACTGCCGTTATGGCTTTATGTCAACTTGGGTAAGATAAAGAAGGTTATTTATCTTTAATATGTTAAATTAAGGAATTAAAGCAACTCAATATCGACTGCTAAATGTGTATATACAAGAAAATAGACTTTATACCTGAATATAAGATTGTCG
>NW_024394171.1:0-1023 GCF_016617805.1 Bactrocera tryoni
ATGCACTGCCGTTATGGCTTTATGTCAACTGCAGCAAGATGAAGAAGGATAATTGTCTAAAATATTTGATGCTGATGATTTGAAGCAACCCGATATCGACTGCTAAATGTGTATATACAAGAAAATCGACTTCATACCTGAATATAAGATTGTCGAATTCTTCCAAATGCACTGCCGTTATGGCTTTATGTCAACTTCAGTAAGATGAAGAAAGTTAATTAACTTAGGTATGTTAAATTAGGGATTTAGCAATATCGACTACTAAATGTGTATATACAAGAAAATCGACTTTATCCCTAAATATAAGATTGTCGAATTTTTCAAAATGCACTGCCGTTATGGCTTTATGTCAACTTCAGCAAGATGAAGAAAGTTAATTACCTTAAATAAACGATGTTGATGATTTAAAGCAACCCAGTATCGACTGCTAAATCTGTATATGCAAGAAAATCCACTTTATACCTGAATATAAGATTGTCGAATTCTTCCAAATGCACTGCCGTTATGGCTTTATGTCAACTTCAGTAAGATGAAGAAGGTTAACTAACTTAAATATGTTAAATTAGTGAATTAGGGCAACTCAATATCGACTACTAAATGTATGTGTATATACAAGAAAATCGACTTTATACCTGAATATAAGATTGTCGAATTCTTCCAAATGCACTGCCGTTATGGCTTTATGTCAACTTCAGCAAGAAGAAGAAAGTTAATTACCTTAAATGATCGATGTTAATGATTTAAAGCAACCCAATATCGACTGCTAAATCTGTATATGCAAGAAAATCGACCTTATACCTGAATATAAGATTGTCGAATTCTCCCAAATGCATTGCCGTTATGGCTTTATGTCAACTTCAGTAAGATGAGGAAGGTTAATTAACTTAAATATGTTAAATTAGTGATTTAGGGCAACTCAATATCGACTACTAAATGTGTATATACAAGAAAACCGACTTTATCCCTAAATGTAAGATTGTCGAATTTTTCAAAATGCACTGCCGTTATGGCTTTATGTCAACT
>NW_024394172.1:0-1772 GCF_016617805.1 Bactrocera tryoni
TTTGTTGGAACATAGCATATTCTGGATCTTCCATAATAAAAAAATGCAACCCAAAACATGACACTTCCACCACCAAAGGTCCAACCTTGGTTCCTCTATTGCTTTCAAATCATGCCAAAATAAATCCATCAGGACCGTCGAGCTAAAATTTTTTCTCGTCAGAAAAAATTAAATTTTTCCATTCTGACGCCAATTTCATGTTCGTTTTTACGACTGCATCCTTACATCCATGTGTCCTTTTACCAGTGCCGATGCTTTTATAAACAACGTGTTGTGTTTAGAATTTTCTGAACACGACGTTTTTTAATAGGAAAATCAAGTACCGCTATAATTTTTGAAGCACTAAACTTTTTTTTTGTAGCCAGCTCCTTAATTAGATTTTTTTGTCGCTCCGTACTTTTTTTTGTTACCTTTGTTTTTTTCTCTTGGCCATAATTCTTGCCTAATCTTAAAAACCTTCTCAAATCTGTGAATTTGTAAATCAATCTGTACATTACTCAAGTCGTTTTCTTTATGCGCCGTTATAACAGCTTTCTTTTCATTTGACAAGTAGGGTCTTTATGACTTTAAAAAGTATAAAAAACCAAACATAATAACTTATAGAAAATGGTTCCAATAAAGCCATGCAATGTCAGTTATAAGACTTTTCATACAACCTAACACTTTCTTTCTTTATAAAATGACTTTAACCACTTTTCGGCTAAACAAAACGCACACTAAAGCCTGTAGCAGTGAATCTTTTGCCAACATATTTTGTTTTAGTGTAATAATGATGCCAATAAAGCCATACACTTTTCAGCGGGCAACTAATTTTTAAATATTTAATGGGATGCTTGCTCTTTCCACACGTTATTTTGTAATAGATATACCTTCCCAATTATTCTAAAGTCTTTTTAGATTACATAATTCGTTCCTAAATATTATGATAGAAAATATTACGATTTCTCTTTCGTAATAAAAAGAAACAAACAAGTTTTAGAAAATTCATATACCAAGTGCCAAACATCAAATTAATATCCGAAATCGCTGCAGGTCGAATTGAAAATGCAAGTAGATAAATAAGAAGCTTAAAGCGCATGCAATATGCACAAGTTGCCATATCGCTGCTCACATCATTGTCCACACACTTTTGGCCCCAATCATCGATTGCGACCTTTCAACGTCCATCACTAGCGGTACACATACATTGTAATCACACGTTTGTGGGATTTAACCAAAGCGACTGCTGCTGTGCAGCACCAATTGGTTATTTGATTCCAACTCTTCCCTCTGCCTGGTTGTTTATGCTGCACATGAACTGTCACATTGAGTTGAAATCTTTCAAAGCAAACTGCAAACAGATTTCGCTTTTATGCTCCGCTTTTGCCAGCAGGCATTAAATTTTCATTAAAATTGCACAAATACGAGCTCTCACGATACACATACGAACAAATACGCAACATTTTGGGTTGGTGCATATACTTGCATAGGTATATTGCATGCATTAGGGTGATCCAAAACTTTATTGGTTAAAAAAACTTGCAAGGCACAACTTTTAGCTTAATTTTTAAAGATGTTGGTGAGCTTTCGGTAGCCTCCCATATAAATATTTCATAAAAATATATTTTCATTACTAATAGCACAACTTTGAAACTACTCACGATAAATATTTTTAACTTACGGATTCTTGTGGAACGTACAATTTCATATAAAAATATTGTTTAGGGGCTGAGGAAACTTTAAAAGCTTTGAGAAGTTTAAAATTGTTAAATATTTTATTATATAGGTTTTTT
>NW_024394173.1:0-12154 GCF_016617805.1 Bactrocera tryoni
GGTTCGCTGAAAATAGAGTGTCACAAAGTGGACGTCTAAGGCCAGAAATGAAGACTCTCAACGCATTTTCCGTAGCCTTTTCGTTGAATGCATTGGTGAGGCCCTCATTGCCACTGTATGTCATAATATTTTTGTTCACTATCAGTGTAAGTTGCCTATCAACCGCGTCATAATACTCGTTTATAGACATTTTTCCCTGCCTCAACGTGTTGAGTTGATTTTCTAATATGTGAAGGTGTCGCTTATCTGCATATAACTGATCTAGTCTAGAAATTATTGCTTTAAAATTAAGTGGCGTGTTAAACGCACTAAGATTTTCGTTAGCTGCAGATGTTATTTTGTTGCGTAAAATACCCATCGCGATATAATACGACTCGGATCCTTCATTATAATAACTTTACGCGACTTCGCCGCTTCTCTCCATGCTGGATATTCAGAAATCTTACCTCTAAACTCTGGTAGAGATTTGATTAAACTCAGATCGGTATGGGTACTTTGTACACCTTCGACAATCGTTACAGGCCTGACTAGCTCTACTTTTTGAGGTAAAATGCTTTGAATTGTCTGAGTTAAATCCGCAATCTGTCTATTGAAATGTTGATGGACTACTTCTACCGCTGATTCAACTAAACTCATAACAGTGCTTTGATCCATTTTTTGTATTTAGACAACAATAAGCTAACAAACGGTATGCTGACTATTAAAGAAATAATTTTACTAAATACAACAAATTGTTAAATACATACATATATCTACACTTAAATGTCATAAATATTCGTGTTTGCGAAACCTCTGGAATTTTACGGCAACCACGGATGTTCTATTGTAGTTTTCTGCTAATTAAAGTTGTCCTCTTTGTTGTTGATGCGATGATACGCTGATGCCCAAAATTGAGGTTTGTGTTTTTTTTGAAATTCTCACTTTGTTTTTAGAGTTTATAAATTTTTGCAACTTTTTAGGTTAATTATAAGTTCTTTTGTTTATTACACACTTTTTCATTTTCACTCAGTTCATCCGCTGTCAAATATTTTCGTAGCTTTTTTCAGCTTCTTATTTGATCACTAGATATTTAACTAACACTTTGCAAGATAGTTATTTTCAGATTTTTTTAACGCTTTTTATTTTGTTTTTAATGAGCAGTTCTGAATATCCACAGTCTTCTCAAATTTTCACTTAGTTCATCCACTAGTTTTTATTTTGTAAAATATTTTGGTTTTCCTCCTTTTTTTTATCAAACTTGAAGTGATTAATTTTGTTCACGTCTACCGCAAAATTTATTTAAGCGGACACAAATTTCAAACACATTTGTTCTTCTTTGTTTAAGGATATTATAAACGTTTTTATAAAGACTTTTTTTTTGGTTTAATATCACTTAATATTTGTGGGCACGATTTTATATCCTTTATTTTTGTGTTTGTTCCCGTAAGTTGGGAGCCAGTTAAGCAGGTTAGGTTTTATTAATGAACTTTATTAATTAATTTATCACTTGTAACAAATGAGTTGTCTCGAAGAACTGTACTGCTACGCTAACAGCGCAGTCTTAAATACCCTCTCGTCTAATGGTTTTCAGGTGTTGTTGTTATTGTTGCGCCCAGTGATCTTATGCGCTTTATTAAACCGTTGCTGGGTTACCTAACTAACCCAAGCGCATGGTGAAGCTGTTGTTAGGCAAGCGATGAACTCGTGCGCCGAGTTGGGCTGTTGGCGTGCTGCTTGGCTAACCCAAGCACACGGTAGAGCTGTTGCTGGGCGGCTTAGACTGTATACACATGCGCGAGGTGTTGCTGTTGTTAGGTGGTGAGGCAAGGTTAATTGCCTGCGCAGTGTTCTTAAGCGCCAGACTGTTCCGTTGTTGGACAGCTTAGAAAACATATGCGCGAGGTGTTGATGTTGCTAAGCGCCACTGTCGAAAGGTTGCGTGGTGATGACATACGCTAAGCTGTGTTGTTGCAATGCTGCAATCGAGCGCAATATAATAACTTGTACATGTAAGAAAACCGGTTTATACCTAAATGAAAAATTGTGGAATTTTTCCAAATGCACTGCCGTTTTGGCTTTATCCCAACTTTTGTAAGATGAAGAAGGTTAGTTAACTTTAATATGATAAGCTAATGATTTGGAGCAACTTGATATGGATTTCTAAATGTGTACATGCAAGAAAATCGGTCTTATACCTAAAAGTAAAGTTATGGAATTTTTTCCAAATGCACTGCCGTTATGGCTTAATGCCAAATTCCTGTAAGATTAAGAAGGTTAATTAACTTTAATATGTGAAGCTAATAATTTGAAGCAACTTGATATGGATTTCTAAATGTGTACATGTAAGAAAATCGGTTTTATACCTAAATGTAAAATTCTGGAATTTTTCTAAATGCACTGCCGTTTTGGCTTTATCCCAACTTTTTTAAGATGAAGAAGGCTAGTTAATTTTAATATGATAAGATAATGATTTGGAGCAACTTGATATGGATTTCTAAATGTGTACATGCAAGAAAATCGGTTTTATACCTTAAAGAAAAATTGTGGAATTTTTTCCAAATGCACTGCCGTTACGGCTTTATGCCAACTTCTGTAAGATGAAGAAGGTTTATTAACTTTAATATATGAAGTTAACGGTTTGAAGCAACTTCATAACTATTTCTCAATGTGTACATGCAAGATAATCGCTTTTATACCAAAATGTAAAATTATGGAATTTTCTAAATGCGCTGCCGTTTAGGCTTTATGCAAACTTCAGTAAGATGAAGAAGGTTAATTAACTTTAATATGTGAGTATTATTATTTGAAGGAACTTCATATGTATTACCGTTCTGGCTTTATGTCAACTTAAGTAAGATGAAGAAGGTTAATTAACTTTAATATGTGAAGCCAATGATGTGAAGCAACTTGATATGGATTTGTAAATGTGTACATATAAGAAAATCGGTTTTATACCTAAATGTAAAATTATGGAGTTTTCCAAATACGCTGCCGTTTTGGCTTTTTGCCAACTTCAGTTAGATGAAGAAGGTTAATTAACTTTAATGTGTGAAGCTAATGATTTGAAGCAACTTGACATGGATTTCTAAATGTGTACAAGAAAGAAAATCGGTTTTATTCCTAAACGAAAAATTTTGAAATTTTTCCAAATGCACTGCCGTTTTGGCTTTATGTCAACTTCTGTAAGATGACGAAGGTAAATTTACTTTAATACATGAAGTTACCGATTTGGAGCAACTTCGTATGTATTTCTAAATGTGTACATGCAAGAAAATCGGTTTTATACCAAAATGTAAAATTATGGAATTTTCTAAATGCACTGCCGTTTTTGCTTTATGCCAACTTCAGTAAGATGAAGAAGGTTAATTAACCTTAATGTGTGAAGCTAATGATTTGAAGCAACTTTATATGGATTTGAAAATGTGTACATGTAAGAAAAACGGTTTTATACCTAAATGTAAAGTTATGGAATTTTTTCCAAATGCACTGCTGTTATGGCTTAATGCCAACTTCTGTAAGATGAAGAAGGTAAATTAACTTCAATATATGAAGTTAACGATTTGAAGCAACTTCATATGTATTTCTAAATGTGTACATGCAATATAATCGGTTTTATACCTAAATGTAAAATTATGGAGTTTTCCAAATACGCTGCCGTTTTGGCTTTGTGCCAACTTAAGTAAGATGAAGAAGGTTAATTAACTTTAATATGTGAAGCCAATGATTTGAAGCAACTTGATATGGATTTCTAAATGTGTACATGTAAGAAAATCGGTTTTATACCTCAAAGAAAAATTGTGGAATTTTTTCCAAATGCACTGCCGTTATAGCGTTATGCCAACTTCTGTAAGATGAAGAAGGTTAATAACCTTTAATATATGAAGTTAACGATTTGAAGCAACTATATATGTATTTCTAAATGTGTACATGCAAGATAATCGGTTTTATACCAAAATGTAAAATTATGGAATTTTCTAAATGCGCTGCCGTTTAGGCTTTATGCAAACTTCAGTAAGATGAAGAAGGTTAATTAACTTTAATATGTAAAGCTAAAGACTTTAAGCAAAATTGATATGGATTTCTAAATTTGTACATGAGAGAAAATCGGTTTTATACCTAAATGTAAAGTGATGGAATTTTTACCAAATGCACTGCCGTTATGTTTTTATGTAAACTTCAGGAAGATGAAGAAAGTTAATTATTTTTAATATGTGAATTTAATAATTTGATGCAACTTGGTGTGGATTCCTAAATGTGTACATGCAAGAAAATCGGTTTTATACCTAAATGTAAAATTGTGGACTTTTTCCAAATGCACTGCCCTTTTGGCTTTATGTCAACTTGAGTAAGATGATGACTGTTAGTTACCTTAAATATGTGAAGTTAATGATTTTAGTCAACTCGATATGGATTTCTAAATGTGTATATGCAAGAAAATCGGTTTTATACGTAAATGTAAAATTCTGCGATTTTTCCAAATGCACTGTCGTTTTGGTTTTATGCCAACTACTGTTAGATGAAGAAGGAGAATTAACTTGAATATGTTAAGCTGATGTTTTGAGGCATTTATTATGGATTTCTAAATGTGCACATTCAAGAAAATCGGTTTTATACAAATGTTAAGTAATGGAATTTTTACCAAATGCACTGCCGTTATGTTTTTATGTAAACTTCAGGAAGATGAAGAAAGTTAATTATTTTTAATATGTGAATTTAATAATTTGATGCAACTTGGTATGGATTCCTAAATGTGTACATGCAAGAAAATCGGTTTTATACTTAAATGTAAAACTGTGGACTTTTTCCAAATGCACTGCCTATATGGCTTTATGTCAACTTGAGTAAGATGATGACTGTTAGTTACCTTAAATATGTGAAGTTAATGATTTTAGTCAACTCGATATGGATTTCTAAATGTGTATATGCAAGAAAATCGGTTTTATACGTAAATGTAAAATTCTGCGATTTTTCCAAATGCACTGTCGTTTTGGTTTTATGCCAATTTCTGTTAGATGAAGAAGGAGAATTAACTTAAATATGTTAAGCTAATGATTTCAGTCAACCCGATATGGATTTCTAAATGTGTATATGCAAGAAAATCGGTTTTATACGTAAATGTAAAATTCTGCGATTTTTCCAAATGCACTGTCGTTTAGGTTTTATGCCAACTTCTGTTGGAAGAAGAAGTTAATTAACTTTAATAAGTGAATTTAATAATTTGATGGAACTTGATATGGATTCCTAAATGTGTACATGTACGAAAATCGGTTTTATACTAAAATGTAAAATTATGGAATTTTCTTAATGCGCTGCCGTTTTGGCTTTATGTCAACTTGAGTAAGATGAAGACTGTTAGTTACTTTTAATATGTGAAGTTAATGATTTCAGTCAACCCGATATGTATTTCTTAATGTGTATATAAAAGAAAATCGGTTTTATACCTAAATGTAAAATTGTGGACTTTTTCCAAATGCACTGCCCTTATGGCTTTATGTCAACTTGAGTAAGATGATGACTGTTAGTTACCTTTTTTGTGTGAAGTTAATGATTTCAGTCAACCCGATATGAATTTCTAAATGTGTATATGCAAGAAAATCGGTTTTATACCTAAATGAAAATTCTGGAACTTTTCCAAATGCACTGCCATTTTGGCTTTCTCCCAACTTTTGTAAGATGAAGAAGGTTTGTTAACTTTAATATGATAAGCTAGTGATTTGGAGCAACTTGATATGGATTTCTAAATGTGTACATGCAAGAAAATCGGTTTAATACCTAAAAGAAAAATTTTTGAATTTTCCCAAATGTAAATGCCTAAATGTAAGTTTCTGGAATTTTCGCAATGCACTGCCGATTTAGCTTTATGCCAACTTCAGTAAGATGAAGAAGGTTAATTAACTTTAATGTGTGAAGTTAACGATTTGAATAAACCTCATATGGATTTCTAAATGTGTACATGCAAGAAAATCGGTTTTATACCTAAATGAAAATTCTGGAACTTTTCCAAATGCACTGCCGTTTTGGATTTATGACATCTTCGGTAAGATGAAGAAGGTAAATTAACATTAATATGTGCAGCTAAAGATTTGAAGCAACTTGATGTGGATTTCTAAATGTGTACATGCAAGAAAATCGGTTTTATACCAAAATGTAAAATTCTGGAATTTTTCCAAATGCACTGCCAGTTTGGCTTTCTCCCAACTTTTGTAAGATGAAGAAGGTTAGTTAACTTTAATATGATAAGCTAAAGATTTGAAGCAACTTAATGTGGATTTCTAAATGTGTGCATGCAAGAAGATCGGTTTTATACCAAAATGTAAATTTCTGGAATTTTTCCAAATGCCACCATTTTGGCTTTCTCCCAACTTTTGTAATATGAAGAAGGTTAGTTAACTTTAATATAATAAGCTAAAGATTTGAAGGAACTTTATATGGATTTCTAAATGTGTACATGCAAGAAAGTCGGTCTTATACCCAAATGTAAAGTTATGGAATTTTTTCCAAATGCACTGCCGTTATGGCTTCATGTCAACTTGAGTAAGATTGTGAGGGTTAATTAACTTTAATGCGTGAAGCTAATGATTTGAGGCAATTCGCTGTGGATTTCTAAATTTGTATATGCAAGAAAATCGGTTTTATACCTAAATGTAAAATTGTGGAATTTTTCCAAATGCACTGCATTTATGGCTTTATATCAACTTGAGTAAGATGGTGAGGGTTAATTAACTTTAATATGTGAAACAAATGACTTGAGGCAATTCGTTGTGGATTTCTAAATGTATACAAACAAGAAAATCGGTTTTATACCTAAATGTAAAGTTATGGAATTTTTTCCAAATGCACTGCCGTTATGGCTTTATGCCAACTTGAGTAAGATCGTGAGGGTTAATTAACTTTAATACGTGAAGCTAATGATTTGAAGCAATTCGCAGTGGATTTCTAAATTTGTATATGCAAGAAAATCGGTTTTATACCTAAATGTAAAATTGTGGAATTTTTCCAAATGCACTGCCTTTATGGCTTTATGTCAACTTGAGTGAGATGGAGAAAGCTAATTAACTTTAATATGTGAAGCAAATGACTTGAGGCAATTCGTTGTGGATTTCTAAATGCGTACAAGCAAAAAAATCGGTTTTATACCTAAATGTAAAATTCTGGATTTTCCAAATGCACTGCCGTTTTGGCTTTCCGCCAACTTCAGAAAGATGAAGATGGTTAATTAACCTTAATAAGCGAAGCTAATGATTTGAAGCAACTTTGTATGGATTTCTAAATGTGTACATGAAAGAAAATCGGTCTTATACCAAAATGTAAAGTTATGGAATTTTTTCCAAATGCACTGCCGTTATGGCTTTATGTCAACTTGAGTAAGATTGTGAGGGTTAATTAACTTTAATACGTGAAGCTAATGATTTGATGCAATTGGCTCTGGATTTCTAAATTTGTATATGCAAGAAAATCGGTTTATACCTAAATGTAAAATTGTGGAATTTTTCCAAATGCACTGCCTTTATGGCTTTATGTCACCTTGAGTGAGATGGTGATGGTTAATTAACTTTAATATGTGAAGCAAATGACTTGAGGCAATTCGTTGCTGATTTCTAAATGCGTACAAGCAAGAAAATCGGTTTTATACCTAAATGTAAAATTATGGAATTTTCCAAATGCACTGCTGTTTCAGCTTTATGCCAACTTCAATAAAATGAAGAAAGTTAATTAAATTTAATATGTGAAGCTAATGATTTGAAGCAAACTGATATGCATTTCTAAATTTGTACAAGCAAGAAAATCGGTTTCATACCTAAATGTAAAACTCTGGAACTTTCCAAATGCAATGCCGTTTTGGCTTTATGCCAATTTCAGTAAGATGAAGAAGGTTAATTAACCTTAATAAGCGAAGCTAATGATTTGAAGCAACTTGATATGGATTTCTAAATGTGTATATGCAAGAAAATCGGTTTTATACCAAAATATAAAATTGTGGACTTTTTCCAAATACACTTCCCTTATGGCTTTATGTCAGCATGAGTAAGATGGTGAGGGTTAATTAACTTTAATATGTGAAGCTTATGATTTGAAGCAATTTGTTGTGGATTTCTAAATGTTTATGTGAAATAAAATCGGTTTTATGCCTAAATGTAAAATTCTGAAATTTTCCAAATGCACTGCCGTTTTGGCTTTATGCCAACTTCAGTAAGATGAAGAAGGTTAATTAGCTTAAATATGTGAAGCTAATGTTTTGAAGCTACTCGTTGTGGATTTCTAAATGTGTATATGCACGAAAGTCGGTTTCATACCTAAATGTAAAATTCTGGAATTTTCCAAATGCTTTGCCGTTTTGGCTTTATGCCAACTTCATTAAGATGAAGAAGGTTAAATAACTTTTATATGTTAAGCTAATGATTTGAGGCAATTTGATACTGATTTCTAATTGTGTATACGCAAGAAAATCGGTTTTATACCTAAATGTTAGTTTGTGGAATTTTTCCAATTGCACTGCCGTTATGGCTTTATTTCAACTTGAGTAAGATGGTGAGGGTCAATTAACTTTAATGTTTGAAGCTTATGATTTGAAGCAACTTTATATGCATTTCTAAATGTGTACATGCAAGAAAATCGGTTTTATACCTAAATGTAAATTTATGGAATTTTTTCCAAATGCACTGCCGTTATGGCTTTATGTCAACTTGAGTAAGATGGTGAGGGTCGATTAACTTTAATATGTGAAGCTAATGATTTGAAGCAATTCTTTGTGGATTTCTAAATGTGTATATGCAAGAAAATCGGTTTTATACCTATCCAAATGCACTGCCGTTATGGCTTTATGCCAACTTCTGTAAGATGAAGAATGTAACTTAACTTTAATATATGAGGTTAACGATTTGAAGCATATTGATATGGATTTCTAAATGTGTACATGCAGGAAAGTCTGTCTTATACCTAAATGTAAAGTTATGGAATTTTTTCCAAATGCACTGCCTTTATGGCCTTATGTCAATTTGAGTAAGATGGCGAGGGTCAATTAACTTTAGTATGTGAAGCTAATGATTTGAAGCAATTCGTTGTGGATTTCTAAATGTGTATATGCCAGAAAATCGGTTTTATACCTAAACGAATAATTGTGGAATTTTTCCAAATGCACTGCCTTTATGGCTTTATATTAACTTGAGTAAGATGCTGAGGGTTAATTAACTTTAATATGTAAAGCAAATCACTTGAGGCAATTCGTTGTAGATTTCTAAATGTGTACAAGCAAGAAAATCGGGTTTATACCTAAATGTAAAATTCTGGAACTTTCCAAATGCACTGCCGTTATGGCTTTGTGCCAACTTCTGTAAGATGAAGAAGGTAATTTAACTTTAATATATAAAGTTAACGATTTGACGCAACTTGATATGGATTTCTAAATGTTTATGTGCAATAAAATCGGTTTTATACCTAAATGAAAAATTATGGAATTTTTCCAAATGCACTGCCGTTTTGGCTGTATGCCAACTTCAGTAAGATGAAGAAGGTTAATTAACTTTAATGTGTGAAGCTTATGATTTGAAGCAACTTTATATGCATTTCTAAATGTGTACATGCAAGAAAATCGGTTTTATACCTAAATGTAAATGTATGGAATTTTTTCCTAATGCACTGCCGTTATGGCTTTATGTCAACTTGAGTAAGATGGTGAGGGTCGATTAACTTTAATATGTGAAGCTAATGATTTGAAGCAATTCTTTGTGGATTTCTAAATGTGTATATGCAAGAAAATCGGTTTTATTCCCAAATGTATAATTGTGGAATTTTTCCAAATGCACTGCCTTTATGGCTTTATATTAACTTGGGTAAGATGCTGAGGGTTAATTAACTTTAATATGTGAAGCAAATGACTTGAGGCAATTCGTTGTAGATTTCTAAATGTGTAAAAGCAAGGAAATCGGTTTTATACCTAAATGTAAAATTCTGGAACTTTCCAAATGCCCTGCCGTTATGGCTTTGTACCAACTTCTGTAAGATGAAGAAGGTAATTTATCTTTAATACATGAAGTTAACGATTTGAAGCTACTTGATATGGATTTCTAATTGTTTATGTGCAATAAAATCGGTTTTATACCTATATGTAAAATTATGTAGTTTTTCCAAATGCACTGCCGTTTTGGCTGTATGCCAACTTCAGTAAGATGAAGAAGGTTATTTAACTTTAATGTGTGAAGCTAATGATTTGAAGCAACTTGATATGCATTTCTAAATGTAAACAAGCAAGAAAATCGGTTTTATACCTAAATGTATAATTGTGGAATTTTTCCGAATGCACTGCCGTTATGGCTTTATGTCAACTTGAGAAAGATGGTGAGGGTCAATTAACTTTAATATGTGAAGCTAATGATTTGAAGCAATTCGTTGTGGATTTCTAAATGTGTACATGCAAGAAAATCGGTTTTATACCAATATATAAAATTGTGGACTTTTTCCAAATACACTGCCCTTATGGCTTTATGTCAGCATGAGTAAGATGGTGAGGGTTAATTAACTTTAATATCTGAAGCGTTTGATTTGAAGCAATTCGTTGTGGATTTCTATATGTTTATGTGAAATAAAATCGGTTTTATACCTAAATGTAAAATTCTGGAATTTTCCAAATACACTGCCGTTTTGGCTTTATGCCAACTTCTGTAAGATGAAGAAGGTTAGTTAACTTTAATATGTTAAGCTTATGATGTGAATGATGGAGGATGAGAGACCCCCCTTTTGACCCCCCTTTTGATGACGACCATGGCAAACGAAATAAGGACTACGATTTGTGAACATGCACCTGGAATGTCCGGTCTTTTAATTGGGAAGGTGCCGCTGCCCAGCTGGTTGATGTCCTCGCAAAACTAAAGGCTGACATCACCGCCATCCAAGAAATACGATGGACGGGACAAGGACAGAGACGAGTAGGTCCTTGTGACATTTACTCACAGTGGCCATATAAAGGAGCGCAAGTTTGGTGTTGGATTCGTGGTGGGAGAGAGACTCCGTCGCCGAGTACTATCATTCACTCCGGTGAATGACCGTCTAGCCACAATCCGCATCAAAGCGCCTTTTATGAGCGCTTGGAGCACGCTTATGAGAGCTGCCCCCGCCACGACGTCAAAATCGTACTTGGCGACTTTAACGCCAGGGTAGGCAAAGAAGTTATCTTTGGCACTACGGTCGGTAAATTCAGGATCCACGATAAAACATCCCCAAATGGGTTGAGGCTGATTGACTTCGCCGGGGCCCGAAATATGGTTATCTGTAGCAATACATTCCAGCATAAAAAGATTCATCAAACTACCTGGCTGTCTCCGGATCGAAAAACTACCAGACTACCAGATCGATTATGTTGTGGTAGACGGAAGACACGTCTCCAGTGTTTTAGATGTGGGTGCGCTCCGGGGTCCTAACATCGACTCGGACCACTATCTTGTTGCAGCCAAGATTCGCATCCGTCTTTGTGCGTCAAAAAACGCACGACAACAAACACAAGGAAGGTTCGACGTCGACAAGCTGCAATCACAACAGACAGCCGAACGATTTTCTACTCGGCTTGCACTCCTGCTCTCTGAGAGCACTCGTCAACAACTCGGTATAAGGGAACTGTGGGACGGCATTTCAAACTCCTTACGTACAGCTGCAACCGAAACCATTGGTTTTCGGAAAGTGCAAAAGAACAACTGGTACGACGAGGAGTGCCGCGCCGCAGCGGAGAGAAAACAGGCTGCCTACCTCGCAACGTTACGATCAACCACAACAAGTGCGGGATGGGATAGATACCGAGAATTGAAGAAGGAAGCGAGACGCATCTGCAGACAGAAAAAGAAAGAGGCCGAAATGCGTGAGTATGAAGAGCTTGATAAGCTGGCCGACGTGGGTAATGCTCGAAAATTCTACGAAAAAATGCGGCGGCTTACAGAAGGTTTCAAGACCGGAGCATACTCTTGTAGAACCCCAAAGGTGATCTAGTCACCGATGCCCAGAGCATACTTAAATTATGGAGGGAACACTTCTCCAGCCTGCTGAATGGCAGTGAACGCACAACGCCAGGAGAAGGCGAACCCGATTCCCCAATCGATGACGATGGAGCAGACGTTCCATTGCCCGACCATGAAGAAATTCGAATAGCAATTACCCGCCTGAAGAACAACAGAGCGGCGGGGGCCGATGG
>NW_024394174.1:0-3384 GCF_016617805.1 Bactrocera tryoni
AATTTAATAATTTGAAGCAACTTGATATGGATTTCTAAATGTGTACATGCCAGAAAATCGGTTTTATACCTAATTGTAAAATTCTGGAATTTTCCAAATGCACTGCCGTTTTGGCTTTATGTCAACTTCTTTAAGATGAAGAAAGTTAATTAACTTTAATATGTGAATTTAATAATTTAAAGCAACCTGATATGGATTTCTAAATGTATACATGCACGAAAGTCGGTTTTATACCTAAATGTAAAATTATGGAATTTTTCCAAATGCACTGCCGTTATGGCTTTATGCCAACTTTAGAAAGATGAAGAAAGTTAATTAACTTTAATATGTGAATTTAATAATTTGAAGCAACTTGTAATGGATTTCTAAATGTGTACATTCAGAAAAATCGGTTTTATACCTAAATGTAAAATTATGGAATTTTTTCCAATTGCACTACCGTTATGGCTTTATGCCAACTTGAGTAAGATGATGAGGGTTAATTAACTTTAATAAGTGAATTTAATAATTTGTATCAAATTGATATGGATTTCTAAATGTGCATATGCAAGAAAATCAGTTTTATACCTAATTGTAAAATTATGGAATTTTTTCCAAATGTATTGTCGTTATGGCTTTATGCCAACTTTAGAAAGATGAAGAAAGTTAATTAACTTTAATATGTGAATTTAATGATTTGAATCAACTTGATATGGATTTCTAAATGTATACATGCACGAAAATCGGTTTTATACCTATAAGTAAAATTATGGAATGTTTCCAAATGAACTGCCGTTATATCTTTAAGCCAGCTTTAGAAAGATGAAGAAAGTTAATTTACTTTAATATCTGAATTTAATAATTTGAAGCAACTTGAAATGGATTTCTAAATATGTACATTCAAGAAAATCGGTTTTATACGTAAATGTAAAATTATGGAATTTTTTCCAAATGCATTGTCGTTATGGCATTATGCCAACTTTAGAAAGATAAAGAAAGTTAGTTAACTTTAATAAGTGAATTTAATAATTTGAATCAACTTGATATGGATTTCTAAATGTGTATATTCAAAAAAATCAGTTTTATATCTAAATGTAAAATTATGGAATTTTTTCCAAATGCATTGTCGTTATGGCATTATGCCAACTTTAGAAAGATAAAGAAAGTTAATAACTCTAATATGTGAATTTAATGATTTTAAGCAACCTGATATGGATTTCTAAATGTGTTCACGCAAGAAAGTCGGTTTTATACCTTAATGTAAAATTGTGGAATTTTTCCAAATGCACTGCCGTTGTGGCATTATGTCAACTTTAGTAAGATGAAGAAAGTTCGTTAACTTTAATAAGTGAATTTAATAATTTAAAACAACTTGATATGGAATTCTAAATGTGTATATGCAAGAAAGTCAGTTTTATACCTAAATGTTTAATTATGAAATTTTTCACAAATGCATTGCCGATATATCTTTATGTCAACTTGAGTAAGATGATGAGGGTTAATATACTTTGATATGTTAAACTCATGATTTGAAGCAATTCGTTCTGAATTTCCAGATGTGTATATGCAAGAAAAGCGGTTTCATACCTAAATGTAAAATTATGAAATTTTTCCCAAATGCATTGCTGTAATGGCTTTATTTCAACTTGAGTAAGATGATTTTGGTTAATTAACTCTAATATGTGAAGGCAATGATTTAAAGCAAGTCGTTGTGGATTTCTAAATGTGTCAATCCAAGAAAATCGATTTTATAACTAAATGTGAAATTATGGATTTTTTTCCAAATGCACCGCCGTTGTGGCATTAAGTCAACTTGAGTAAGATGGATTTGTGGATTTCCAGATGTGTATATGCAAGAAAATCGGTTTTATACCTAAATGTAAAATTATGAAATTTTTCCCAAATGCATTGCTGTAATGGCTTTATTTCAACTTGAGTAAGATGATTTTGGTGAATTAACTCTAATATGTGAAGGCAATGATTTAAAGCAAGGCGTTGTGGATTTCCAGATGTGTATATTCAAGAAAATCGGTTTTATACCTAAATGTTAAATTATGGAATTTTTTCCAAATGCATTGCCGTTATGGCATTATGCCAACTTTAGAAAGATGAAGAAAGTTAATTAAATTTAATATGTGAATTTAATAATTTGAAGCAACTAGATATGGAATTCTAAATGTGTATATGCAAGAAAATCGGTTTTATACCTAAATGTTAAATTATGGAATTTTTTCCAATTGCACTACCGTTATGGCTTTATGCCAACTTTAGAAAGATGAAGAAAGTTTATTAACTTTAATATGTGAATTTGATATTTTGAAGCAACTTGATATGGATTTCTAAATGTGTATATTCAAAAAAATCAGTTTTATACCTAAATGTAAAATTATGGAATTTTTCCAAATGCACTGCCGTTATGGCTTTATGCCAACTTTAGAAAGATGAAGAAAGTTAATAACTTTAATATGTGAATTTAATGATTTGAAGCAACCTGATATGGATTTCTAAATGTGTACATGCAAGAAAATCGGTTTTATACCTAAGTGTAAAATTATGGAATTTTCCAAATGAATGGCTTTATGCCAACTTTAGAAAGATGAAGAAAGTTAATTAACTTTAATAAGTGAATTTAATAATTTGAATCAATTTGATACGGATTTCTTAATGTGTATATTCAAGAAAATCAGTTTTATATCTAAATGTAAAATTATGTATTTTTTTTCCAAATGCGCTGCGGTCATTTCTTTATGTCATCTTGAGTAAGATGATAAATGTTAATTTGCTTTAGCATGCTAAGCTAATGATTTGAAGCAAATCGTTGTAGATTTCCAGATGTGCAAGAAAATCGGTTTTATACCTAAAAGTAAAATTATGGAATATTTCCACATGCTCTGCCGTTATGGCTTTATGCCAACTTTAGAAAGATGAAGAAAGTTTATTAACTTTAATAAGTGAATTTAATAATTTGAATCAACTTGATATGGATTTCTAAATGTGTATATTCAAGAAAATCAGTTTTATACCTAAATGTAAAATTATGGTTTTTTTACCAAATGCACTGCCGTTATGGCTTTATGTCAACTTGAGTAAGATGATGAGGGTTAATTAACTTAAATATTTTGGGCTAATTATTCGCAGCAGTTCGTTGTGCATTTGTAAATGTGTATATGCAAAAAAGTCGGCTTTATACCTAAATGTAAAATTATGTATTTTTTCCAAATGAACTGCCGTCATGGCTTTATGTCAACTTGAGTAAGATGATGAGGGTTAATTAACTTTAGTATGTTAAGCTAATGATTTGAAGAAACTTGATATGGATTTCTAAATGTGTACATGCGGGAAAGTCGGTTTTATACCTAAATGTAAAATTCTGGAATTTTTCCAAATGCACTGCCGTTATGGCTT